>NC_082706.1:58607428-58907428 GCF_030144855.1 Hypanus sabinus | reverse complement strand
GTTTCACCGGTGGTGTGTTGTACCTGAGTCCGCGGTTCTTCGGTAGAAGTAGGCCTTGATTCTGTTCCAGCTTTGGCTGTCTTCGCGGTGGTAGTTTTCTTCATCCTCTGTTTATGAGACATAGCTTAAAACAATCCGAAGTAGTTTATAAGTAACCTTAAAAAGTATTGATTAACTTTTCTTCACTTAAACATTGATTTATTAACTTCTTTACGGGAGGGCTGTGTTCCAGCGTCTCGAACCTACGTCATCATGTGACGTCCCCCAGATCTTTTCAAACACAGACGTAAGGCTCACTGGTCTATAATTACCCGGACTATCCTTACTACCATTTTGAACAAGGGGACAACTTTCGCCTCCCTCCAATCCTCCGGTTCCATTCCCGTGGACAATGAGGACATAAAGATCCTAGTCAGACGTTCAGCAATCTCTTCCCTCGTCTCGTGGAGCAGCCTGGGGAATATTCCGTCAGGCCCAGTTCCAACTACCTGCACCATAGGCTCCATACACCTCCCATCCATGTCCTCACCCAAATTTCTCATTGGTGTCTATATTGAACATACATCCTCCACATCTGCTGGCAGCTCATTCCACTCTCAGCAACCTTTGAGTGAAGATCTCCCTTCAGATTCCCCTAAAATGTTCATCTTTCACCCTGCTATCCAAATGTGGGGTTGAAATGGAAGACAGGTTGGAAAGGAAAGGCAGTAAGGAGGGGGCGAGGCCTATTGCGGACAAGGAAACAGAGGAGAGTGTTTACACTTACTATTTTTCAAAAATGTAATTGTTTGAACTTACTTGCTACAAACTTACTATCCATACCCTGTACATTCTCAAACAAATTACCGATTGCATATGAGAAGTACGTCAAAGACCCTGAGTCTCACATCTCTGGTGATGAAATGTTGAGGGTTTGGTCATGGTGAGAATGAACTCTTGCCTCAGCAAGGACCTGGACCCACTGCAGTTTGCCCATCACCACAATAGGTTTACAGCAGATGTGATCGTAATGGCTGTTCGCATGGTCTTAGATTACCTGGACAATACAAACACCAAAAGAGTTCTGCTAAACAACTGACAATTACACCTTCCCCAACTGCTCACTTGAGACGACTGTCTATACCCATGACATAGGAAATCACATCACTGTCACTGTCCTGATACCGTGTCTGACCTGCTGACCTCCGGGTATCCTCCCTCACCAAGCCTCTTCCTCAGTCACCATCTGTGCGATTATATAAATCAAAAACAATTAAAATGATCTATCAGACAGCTCCTGCATGCCTCTACTCCTGACCATACTTCGCTGGTTAAATCTCTCCCTTCTCAGCCCCTTCCCTTTTCCCTTTCCCGTTGTAACTGCAGATCTGCAGATATGCCAACAGATCCGAATCCGCTGTACAAACCCATGTCCTTCTTTGACGCAGAGGTCACAGACCACCCCCCCCCCCCACTCCCCACCCACTACCTAATCTGAACTTGCAGCCAATGACAGTGATAAAGGTTCCCAACTCTGCAGCTTTGTAACAAACAACGTTAACAGCAAGATGAGTCAGTGATTAGTATAAAGAGAAGAATTGTTGCTTGCTGAAAGGGCATGCGAGCAGCTGATACAATGGACCAGATCCTCCCTTGTCTCCTACTTCATTTGACCCGGGTCACGGAACGTCCAATCATCCCATTTTCTCACATCACCACCCTCCCCTCCCCGCAATCGCCTACCATCCCACACCTTTCTGATCACTCACCCCGCACCCACACGTCCATCTCTCCCCAAACACACAAATAGAGCCCCAAACTCCAAAACCCTTCCCCGCTTTGGGAGCCACAACTAATTGATCCCACAGTCAGGGCTTGAGACCAAAGCTGAAACCACGGCTACCGGATACCGGAGAGTGCGAAGCCTCCAGTCATTCGACAGAGCTCGGTCCCGACCCTTTCCCACCGCAACCGGCCCCTGATTTACACAAACCCGAAATCAGCCCCTTTCTCACCGGAGAACCACGGCACACCTGGGGTCGGCACTGCACCTGCGTGCAGCAGGAAGCTCAGAGGCTACAAGAGCGCTACGAGCAGCTGGAGGTCTGCACATCATCACCGGCTGTCAAACGTCTGTGCAGCGCCTCAGGTGGCCGGATGTCTGCACATCGCCACCAGCTGGCAAATGTCTCTGCTGGATGTCTGCACATCGCCACCAGCTGGCAAATGTCTCTGCTGGAGGTCTGCACATCGCCACCAGTTGTCAAAGGTCTCCGCAGCGCCCCCGGTAACTGGAGTGATGACGGATAATAAATCACAAACCCGAGGAATTTGCAGATGCTGGCAAACCAAAGCAACCCTCACAAAATGCTGAAATAACCCAGCAGATCAGGTAGCATCTATCAAAAAAAGTCAACGTTTCCGGTTGAGGTCCTTCTTCCGGACTGAGAAGGAAGGGGGAAATATCTGAATAAAAGCGGGGCA
Source organism: Hypanus sabinus (assembly GCF_030144855.1). NCBI lineage: Eukaryota > Metazoa > Chordata > Chondrichthyes > Myliobatiformes > Dasyatidae > Hypanus > Hypanus sabinus. Next base: position 58,904,965 of record NC_082706.1, on the reverse strand, counting down.
GGTGTGGAAAGGGCTCACTCGAATCTGATAGTTGAATCCAGGTAGGTGGGAAATATCAAGAGCAGGAGGAAAAAGAAATCTAATAGGAGAGGAGATTAGACATCAGGAGAAAGGGATAGAGGAGTGGACCCCGGGAGAAGTGAAAAGCAGGTGAGAGGAATGAAATGCCAGAGGAAGTAAATTGTGAATTGCTGCCTCAGCTGGAAAGACTGTTTGGACAACGGAGAGAGTTCAGTATTGCCGCTCTTTCACTGTGACACCCCCGAACTCCACACCAAATCCATCCAAACGAATCTGGGCGAACCTTAATGACCAGCAAATAGAAAACCCATTTCCGGAAAAGTTGGGATATTTTCCAAAATGCAATAAAAACAAAAATCTGTGATATGTTAATTCACGTGAACCTTTATTTAACTTACAAAAGTACAAAGAAAAGATTTTCAGTAGTTTTACTGACCAACTTAATTGTATTTTGTAAATATACACAAATTTAGAATTTGATGGCTGCAACACACTCAACAAAAGTTGGGACAGAGTTAAAATAAGATTGAAAAGTGCACAGAATATTCAAGTAACACCAGTTTGGAAGACGCCACATTAAGCAGGCTAATTGGTAGCAGGTGCGGTATCATGACTGGGTATAAAAGTAGTGTCCATCAAAGGCTCAGTCTTTGCAAGCAAGGATGGGTCGTGGCCCACCCCTTTGTGCCAAAATTCGTGAGGGAATTGTTAGTCAGTTCAAAAGGAACATTTCTCAATGTAAGATTGCAGAGAATTTAGGTCTTTCAACATCTACAGTGCATAATATTGTGAAAAAAATTCAGAGATATCTCAGTGCGTAACGGGCAAGGTCGGAAACCACTGTTGAATGCACGTGATCTTCAAGCCCTCAGGTGGCACTGCCTAAGACACCGTCATGCTACTGTGACAATTATAGCCACCTGGGCTCGGGAGTACTTCGGAAAACCATTGTCACTTAACACAGTCCGTCGCTGTATCCAGAAATGCAACTTGAAGTTGAATTACCAGGGAGGAAGCCATACATCAACTCTATGCAGAAACGCCGGTGAGTTCTCAGGGCCCGAGCTCATTTCAGATGGACCGGAGGACTGTGGAACCGTGTGCTGCAGTCAGATGAGTCCACATTTAAGCTAGTTTTCGGAAAAAACGGGCATCGAGTTCTCCATGCCAAAAATGAAAACGACCATCCCGATTGTTATCAGCGAAAGGTGAAAAAGCCAGCATCTGTGATGGTAGGAGGGTGCATCAGTGCCCACGGCATGGGTGAGTTGCATGTATGTGAAGGAACCATTGACTCTGAGGTATATATTAGGATTTTAGAGAGACATATGTTGCCGTCAAGGCGACGACTCTTCCTGGGACGTCCATGCTTATTTCAGCAGGACAATGCCAGACGACGTTCTACACGGGCTACAACAGCGTGGCTTTGTAGAGACAGATTGCACGTGCTTGACTGGCCTGCTGCCAGTCCAGATCTATCTCCTATTGAAAATGTATGGCGCATCATGAAGAGGAGAATCAGACAACAGAGACCACAGACTGTTGAGCAGCTGAAGTCTTATATCAAGCAAGAATGGACAAAATTTCCAGTTGCACATCTACTACAATTAGTATCCTCAGTTCCAAAATGATTAAAAAGTGTTATTAAAAGGAAAGGCGATGTAACACAATGATAAACATGCCTCTATCCCAACTTTTGTTCAGTGTGTTGCAGCCATCAAATTCTAAATTTGTGTATATTTACAAAATACAACTAAGTTGGTCAGTAAAACTATTGAAAATATTTTCTTTGTACTTTTGTTAGTTAAATGAAGGTTCACGTGAATTAACATATCATAGATTGTTGTTTTTTTATCGCATTTTGGAAAATACCCCAACTTTTCTGGACATGGGGTTTGTATAATACCGCTCAGTAATCAGATGTCTGAATGAATAACTGACCTTACAGAGGAAGGGATACCTATGGTCCACATTGTCAGGGTGTTGAGTTTACCAGGAGACAAAGACTGCAGGTTCGAGAGGTTTTCTTTTGACTAATACACTGTGAGTGGACCACGCTGGCAATTCTGGTGTTGTGGCCCGAATCGAGACAAACACCACCCTGCCACTCCACCAAAAACACGGCACAGCCGGACACATAACAGGGGACTTTACAATTCACAACACTGGATTCTGTGATGAAACCCATGATTAATGTTGTTGTCTCATTGAAATCATACATACCTGCCGTCACACACGCGCTGGTATGCTCGCGCTGAGACAATTTAACGGCTGAGCTACCGACCATGAGACCCTCCAACCCCCTGACCTCCGCTGCGCTATAGTCATTGGCCCCAGGCGATGTCAATCACTGTTTATATCCAATAGCGGAAGCCCAGCCGAGAGGCCGTAACCCCACTGACATCTCCCACTGCCGCGCTCATCTTCCCGTCAAAGCAGAACATATCAGGAAGGAAATGTCCACTTTCTGATTTACTTCCATTTCCCTCCAAGGGAAGTTGGGGGCGTTTATGAAACGTCTTCTGCGGCCAGAGTCTGATCTTTCGCTGAGAGGTAAGAGGAGACCACTCGGCCCATCGGTTTGATGACGGTTCCCCGGGAAGGGAGAGAGAGGGGGAATTTTTTTGAAAGGATGAAGATGGTATGAGAGGGGGCAGACAGGATGTTTGTTCCGGTGGGGACAGGAGGGGGTCATCTGTGGAAATGTCTGAGCTCCCGGAGGTGGCAAGCAGAGGGATTCACCAAATTGGCAGGCAAATACTGGCAGACTGTTGCCCTGCAAGCAGGTCCAAAATTCTGTGCAAAGACAAGATAGGAGTGGTGTTGGGGGCCCAGGTCTTATTGAATGAAAGGATGCGCTAGAGGGGCTGAGTGGCCTGATCCTGTTTCTGTTGTCTGTGTGTTTAAAAACAAGGAAAAAGAAGACCCTTCCTGGGCCTGCGGGATGTCCCAGTCGGTGTGGTAAGGACCGGTGCTCGGAGCCCAGTTGTTCCCAAACTGTGTAAACATTTTTGGCCAAGGGTCCAAATCAACATTCCCAAGTCTGTCATCAACAAAAAAAGCATACATTTATATCCTGAAAATGACACTAACTGTGTGTTAGATCCCGAGAGTTTCGGGAGGTTGGAAACATTAAGTAAGGGTCTGTGTGCCCGACACATCGGGGTCTGATACAGGTCAGATGGGGTAAGTTACAGGCGACATTCAACTCTGGATCAATAAACACCAGAGCATTTAGAATAATGCCGCAGTAATCTGGAGCAGGTCAGGGAGAATATCAAATTAAACGAACATGGCAACTTTCTGATCCGATTCCTTGACAGAGCGTGAAGAAGCCGCGGCGAAGAGTTGTTGCGGAGTTTAAAATAAGCAAGCCGAGCCAGGCCCGTGTGATCGGAAGCCGAGGATGAGATCAATGCCAGCGAAAGCGGGAAGTAAATCTGCAACAAGCTTTGGAAACTGTCCATGGCCAAAGTTGGAGACAGCGGGGCTTTGTGGTACCAAACAGTGTGAACCTAAGTGACGGGATCGCGGGATTCACTATCGCCGAGAAAGTTACCAAGCCCTACCTCGGAGTCTTTCCGGAATGGTATTGCCCACCTTGTAACAACACTCATCGACCGCAGGTCAGGGGTCAAGTTGGTGAAGTCAGTCACTTTAGTAATGATGTCAGCAGAGGCAACCCTTGACCTCTGTGGAGCCCCTGAAGATTATTACAGTGAAATCTGATTCTCTAAACCTGACCGATAACTTCCATAACTAACCCTCACCCAAATGTCCCGGCACATTATTGCTTGACAGATCGGCCTCGACCCGTGACGCAACTACCACGACCTTTGCCCTATGACACATACCCTCACTCCAGCACCATTGACCTCTAATGCACAATCAAGGTCATGGGGAGGTGTCTGAACCTTGAGCTTTTGACCCTCGTGACCTCAGCGAGCTGATTGGGGTGGGGGGGGGGGTGGATGTGGCCGAACACCCAGGAGTACGTGATGGGACAATGTCGAGTGAGCTTTACTCTGTCTAACCACGGGGTTCTGAGATGGGAGAGTGTGGAGGGAGCTTCACTATATATCTAATTGTGTGAGTGTGTGATGGTATTTTGGAGAGGCAGCTTCACTGAGTCTGACACAGGTATTGTGTGATGGGACCTGTAGAAAGTGCTTCACTGTGACTGTCATCGGGACTGTGTGATGGCACAGTGTGCAGGAAACTTTACTCTATGTCTAATCCCTAAGAGTGTGTGATTGGACGTTGCGGAGGGAGCTTCATTGTGTGTCTGATTTCGGGCGTGTGTGATGGGACCGTGTAGAAGCAGGAGCTCCTAACCTGGGTCCAGAGACCCCTCAGTTAATGTGGGAGGTCCATGGTGGAGAAAAGCTGGGAACCACTGGTAAAGGGAGCTTCACTGTCTGATTGTGGGAGTGTGATCACTTAACTGTCACTGATGTGGAGCCCAGCAGAGAGATGGAAGACCCACAAGGGGAGATGGGGGGGGGGGGGGGGAGAGAAGCTGAGCATCAACATCATTTTCCCTTTTTTTTTGTGTGTAGCTTTTTCTAAGATCTGACATGTAAACTTTATTCACAAAATTTATCAGGAACTATACCACAGTTCATTGCATTATTTTTTGTTTATAATGTTGTCCAAACAATACGCTTGTAGTTTCTTGTTTTCCACTCACTCAGTGACCAATTTATTAGGTATACCTGTACATCAGTTCATTAATGCAAATATCTACTCAGCAAATAATGTGGCAGCAACTCAATGCAGACATGGTTTATAGGTTCACTTGTTCAGACCAAACATCAGAATGGGGAAGAAAGTGACTGAAGTGAATTTGACCATGCAATAATTGATGGTGCCAAATAGGATGCTTTAAGTCTATCAGAAACTGCTCAGGCCCTGTGATTTTCATGCAACAGTCATTTCAGTTTAGAGAGAATGGTTTGAAAATAAAATTCGAAGTACATTTAACATCAAAATATGTATGTGTTTTACATCATTGATTCGTTTCCTAACAAGCAGCCCTGATACAAAGAACCTATAAAAAACGATCGTTGAACACTCAATGTTCAAAGGAAATACCACAAACCATATAAACAATAAGTGCAAGTAAATAGAGTTTTATCCTGACATTTACAAAGAGTCTGTTCATAGACCCTCAGTTCAGCACAGTGCCGAGTCAGTGTTGTGTAGCAGCTACTGAACAGGTCTGTTCCTCACCTCAAGCCTCTGATGTTTTCAATCAGGCCTGGTATTTTCTCTTGTTGGTGGTGTTAGTGTAATGCATTCTCTGTATAAAACACTAACGCCACTCAAGTGCAAAGCAGTACAACACAGGAACAGTCCATTCGGCCCAGAATATCTGCAATTACCATGTTGCCAGTCTGATCTATTCCCACCTTCCTCTACAAAGTCCATATCTGACACTGTGCCAGTGCAGAAGGATCTCTCACTCTGTCCATTACAATCCTATGTGAGAGCATGGACACAAGCACAGTTTGGGGCTGGATTTATTCTGAGCAGGTAATTGACCATAGATTAATTTAAATGTCTCGACCCAAAACATTGACTCTTCATTTCCCTCTGCAGATGCTGCCTGACCTGCTGAATGTCTCCACCATCTTGTATGTTGTTCCATATTCCAGACATCTCTGGTGCCACATACTGATGTTGAGTTTGTGAAAGGAAACTGACAGAGAGTGAACAATGGACTCTCAGTGTCAGACACAAAGACACCATCCGGTGAAATACCACAGGACAACATTGAGCAACAGCTGGAAACAAGGCCGAGGTGAGAGATGGAGCTGGGAAACAATCAGGTTTATTATCACTGATTTATGCTGTGAAAGTTGTTTTGTGCTGGCAGTAAAGAGCAAGACATAAACATTACTGTAATTTACAAAATAAATAAATAATGCTAGAGTGAGGTAATGGTCTTGAGAATGGGAGAAGTTTTCATTTCCTCTGATCTACTGAGTTATTTTTGTTATCTCATTCCCCCCGCTCTATCCTGAATTGAAATTCTCCCCCACTGTCCACCAAGACCCTCTGCTCAAGAATGACTTCCCAAGACCCCTCCACCTCTACACACCAATAAAAATCAAAGCAGAAAAGAGGAAATATGAAAGTTAATTTGCCGATAATATAAAATAGGACTCGAGAAGTTTTTTTCAGATATACAAGGTAAAAGAGAGGCAAGATTGGAAAATGACACTGGAGAGGTGGTAATGGGGGACAAAAGAGACAGAGAAACTCAATGTGTTTTGCATCAGTCTTCATTGTGAAAGACACAATCAGTAGGCCAGATATTGGTGTGCTGGGGCAGAAATCAGTGTAGGTGCCATTTCTAAGGAGAAGGTGCTTGGGTAGCTGAAAGTAGATAAGTCACATGGACCAGTGGACTATACCTCAGAGTTCTAAAAGAGGTAGCTGGAAAGTCTGTAGCGACATTGGTAGTGATCTTTCGACAATCACTAGAATCTGGAATGGTTTCAGGGGGATAGAAAATTACAAATACACTCCACTCTTTAAGAAGGGAGGTGGGCAAACAACAGTAAATTATAAGCTAGTTAGCCTGACTTCAATGGCTGGTAAGATATTCAGTATTAAAAATAAAGTTTGGGGTACAGGTGGCCCCTGTTTTTCAAATGTTCACTTTATGACACCTCACTGTAATGAAAGACCTACGTTGGTTACCTGCTTTCACTAACAGAAGGTGTTTTCACTGTTACGAAAAAAGGCAGTGCATGCCCTGAACAGCCAGGCTTCTCCCCGGAACTGCATTCCAACCACCATTGCTTAAACATGTGCCTGTGAGCATTTATGTTCTGTGCATCTGTCGATTTATTTTGTGCATCCATTAGCAAGATGAGTTCTAAGGTATTGGAAAATCCTAAAAGAGCTTGTAAGGGTGTTACACTTTGCATAAAACTAGACATAAATAAGCGATTTGATTGTGGTGAATGAAGTAAGGACATAATGAGCTTGGCTTCAGAGGCTGGATTTGGGGAAGTTGACGAAGATGATGTCGAATACGTTTTGGCATCCCATGACCGAGAATTGATAGATGAAGAGCTGAAGCAATTGCAAGAGGAAAGGATAACAATCGAAACCGAATACAGTTGCGAATGACCTGAAAGTGAAGTGGTCCAGGAACTGAATGTGAAGCACTTGCATGAGATTTTCGCTGTGATTGACCACACTGCAATGATTGCAGAAACATATGCCTTTAATTTTGAATGGTTATGTAGGTTTAGGGCATACTTGCAGGATGGTTTGAGTGCTTACTAGGAACTGTATGATAGACAAATGCATGAGGCTAAGCAATCAAGCGTACTGTTATTTTTCAAGCATTCGGCAAACCTCAACCTTCGACATTGAGGCAGGCAGACATAGAAGAAGGTGACCTGCCTGCCCTGATGGAAGCAGACAACGATGAGATGACACCCCAGTCTCCTCTGCCTCCCAGCACCCCAACCTCCAATGACTCAGCCTCATACACCATCATCTGTGTGCTCGCTGTCTTCCCGATTTCAGTAAGTGAAACTAAACTGTAAATGCATTATTTCTACTTTATATAGGTTGTGTATTTTTATGTATTATTTGGTATCATTTGGCAGCTTCATAGCTTAAAGGTTACTAGAGCATATAGAATACAATGTAGGGAAGTGTATGATCATGGACTTTGGTAAAAGGATTAAAGGTTTAGAATATTTTCTAAATGGGGAGAAAATTCAGAAATCAGTCATTCAAAGGGATTTAGGAGTCCTCATACAGGATTCCCAAATGTTAACCTGCATGCTCAGTTGGTGATAAGGAAGGCAAATGTGATGTTAGAATTCATTTTGAGAGGACTAGAATATAAAAGCAAGGATGGAGTGCTGAGGCTTTATAAGGCAGTTGTTAGCCTGCCCTTGGAGTATTGAGTAGTTTTGGGTCCCTTTTCGAAGAATGGGTGTGCTGGCATTGGAGACTATCCAGAGGAGTTTCACGGGAATGATCCTGTGAATGAAAGGGTTAATGTATGCAGGGCATTAGATGGTTCTGTGTAGGTATTTGCCGATGTATACCAGAATGAGGAGGATTTAATTGAAACCTATCAGATACTGAAAGCCCTGGACAGAGTGGACGTTGAGAGAGTGTGTCCCGTCGTGGAGAAGTCTAGGACTGAGGGTCATAGCCTCAGAATAGGTGGACATCCATTTAGAATAGAGACGACAAGGAATTTCTTTAGCTTGAGAGAGTTCATTGGAATTCATTGCCACAGATGGTTGTGGAGGCAAAGTCTGGTATATTTGAAGAGGAACTTCTCTTTCCAAGTGACCTGTTTTTACAGATTCCTCCTAAATAATTTAATGTGACTTGGCAGTTACTGTATTTCAAACAATACTGCATGTTTTAATACTGTCTCTTTCTGACACCACATTCGCAACAGGAAACACACAGATTGAGATCAAAGGGCAATTCATTTCACTATGCAGTTATCACATGTTGAAAGGCACGGTGGAAATTCACCCACAGACATAGGTGACAGATGTTTCTGGAAAATAGGGTGGTGATGTGATACAGAGAGAGAAAGGGTCAAAGAGATGTCATGCAGTTTCTAGGGCTAAATATTCTATTTCCCTGCAAAACTTTACAAATTATTCACTCTTGCTTCTGTGGCCAATCCTGATCTAATAGGAATATCCTTCTGGTTAATTCTGCCCTGTTCTGTTCTCCTGTTTGCCACTGGATGCAAACAGACTGAAAACAGATGGATTTCACATCATAGACATAGGTAACATTTGATGAAAGTTCACAGGGTGAGTTTTTTTTTCCACTATAGAGCCCAAAACCAGGGATAATTACAAAGCTTGAAAAACTAAAAAATTAGAAGTTCAATAGTATTCATTCCCATTTGTCCATTATTTGGTTGAATCTCTCAAAGCTGTTGCAAAGACTAGTGTTTTTGGATGTCACTATTAGATTTGACCAATGTGATGGAGCAGGATTTGCTCATTCCTCCTTGCAAAATTGGTCAAGCTGTGCCAGATTAGTGGGGAGCAGTGGGTGGACAACCATCATGAGGTCTTGCCAGAGATATTTGATCAGTTGAGGTCAGTAATCTGACTGGGAAAAGGACATTAATTTTCTTCATTTGAAGCCACTTCATGATTGCTCTGGCAGTGTGCTTTGAGTTGTTGTCTTGATAAAAGATGAACTTTAAGCTTTCAGGCAGAGTTAGCAGGTTTTTTTTTACAAAATCTCTGTGTTTAGCACCATTCATCTTCCCATCAATACTGACCAGATTTCCAGTCCGTGCTCTTGAAAAGCATCCCCACAGCATGATGCTACCTCCAGTAGTTTCTCTTTTGTATATTGGTTATGAGTCGATCTGTAGTTTTCCGTTGCTTCTATTATATTTCTTTATAACACTGAGTGTCTGCATGGAAATGAATCTCAGGGTAGTGTATGATGACATACAGTATACTGTACGTACATTGTTTATGAAATTACTTTGAACTTTGAAACCACTCCAGTCAGAGAACTTGCAGCTCATACAGGCCTTTTGGCCCTTCCAGACCATGCTGACCATCAAGTACCTGTCTATATTAATCCCAATTGAACACACTACATTCATCGCCTCCTATGCCTTGTTGATTCAAGTGCTCATCGAGATATTACACTCTCAGCAACTGCATTCCAAACTCCGAGGAACCTCTGGGTAAAAACAGAATCTTGATACCTGCTGTGAACCTCTGACTACTGACCTTCAAACTGCACCCTCCGTTAAGGGATATGGGGACAAGGCAGGAACCGGGTATTGATAGTCGTTGATCAGCCATGATCTCAAAATGGTGGTGCAGGCTCGAAGGGCCGAATGGTCTACTTCTGCACCTATTGTCTATTGTCTGTTGTTAAAAACTATCTGGTCTGAGAATGGCCACTGACAACATCTGGGCTTTGTGAAAGGTGAGGCAGATCATCCAGAGATTATTATTTAGCTTGGTCTCAGTTTCAGAGGACTGAGATATTGCAGTGTCTGCTCTGGGAGTTGGGTTGATGGTTAAAGAGCTGGATTTCCAACTTTATAATCTCTCTGTCACGTGCTCTGAGTTTAGAAATATGAGGATTGGTCAATGATTGCATGGCTAAAGTGATATTTCAGAGGAGCAGACTTTCAATTCAAGGTACTTTTGGAAAAAGATAAGAATTTAGATTTTGAATTTGGAGGGGAGGGGTATTGTATGATAATAAGACAGGACCTGGCAAATCATAAACACAAGATTCTCAGATGCTGGAAAACCAACGAAATGCATGTAAAATGCTAGAGGAACTCAACAGGTCAAGCAGCATCTATGGAAAGGATAAACAGTTGACATTTCAGGCCTGAACCCGAAGGGGGACCAGTATCATTGTGGGCAGGTTTGCTGGAGCTTTTGTGGAGGTTTGAACAATGTTGGTAGGGGAATGGAAACTTGAGTGACAGGGCTGAGGATGGGAAGTAGGTATATAAGTGGATACAATGTGTGGCTGAAACTGTGAGGAAGTATATTCAAATTATGCTTATTGTCATTAAAATATGTACATGAATACAGTCAATGGAGAAAAGATTTCTCTGGACCAGGGGTAAAGCACAGAAGTACACAACACAGATATGAGTCACAATAACATAGGAAAGTAAGAATAAAATCTGCAAATGAACCACACATAGATACACAAAGTAAATGCATAAATGAAATATTGTTGGGTACAGAACCAATGAACTGGTGACATTACGAATGTGATGTGGCAGTGAGTTCAGAAAGCTAATGGCCCAAGGGAAGAAACAGTTTCCTGTCCTGTCTCTACTTGTCTTAATTCATCGGAGTATCCTGCCTGGCAGTAGAAAGTGAACGAGGAGGCTGGATGGATGGATGGGATCCTAACGGCCCGGTTTACACAGCACTCCTGATAAATGTCCCTGATGGATGGTAAGGGAACCTCTATGATAATATCTGCCATATTCACAGTCCTTTGTAGAGACCTTGGGAGCGATGCCCTACTGCTCCCATACCAGATGGCAATGCAGCTTGTCAGGGCTCCTGTAAAATTTTGCTGATGGAGGTGCTCACGCACCTGAATATCCTTACGAAGTGGAGGTGCTGCTCTGCAGCATTGTTCATGGAGGTGATGTTGACGGACCAGCTGAGGTCATCCAGGATATGAACTCCCAGAAACTTGGTACACTCAACTCTCCACAGAGGAATCATGTTGCACAGAGGGGTATGGTTCATCTGCACCTTCCTAATATACACAGCCATTTCCTTTGTCTTATCCAAGCTTAGGTAGCTGTTCTCACACTTCCGCTCCATTTCTTCTCTGTCCTCAGACTCATCATTATCATAAGCACTTCAGAGTTATCTGCAAACTATATGACACGGTTTGAACTGAATCCTGTGATACACTTGTGCATCTGCAGTGCACTGAGCACACAGCCCTGGGGTACACCAGTGTTCAGTGTAATGGAACTAGAGATGCTACTGCCCACATGGACTGACTGTGACCTTACCGTTAAGAAGTCCAGGATCCAGTTACAGCTGGAGGTGCTCAGACCCAGCGAGGACAGTTTTCCACCAGTTTCTGGGGTATAATTGTGTTAAATGAGTGGATTGATTCAAGTGATAAGCAAACTGGAAAGGGTTCAGTATTCACTGAAGCTGTTTCAGTATTCATAAGTGAAAAGGCTCTTGATCAGGATGAGGTAGAAGTAGAGTGGGCCTGTGTGCTGGACAGTGCGGAGATTAAGGAAGAAGAAGTGATGGATCTTTGTAAAACATTAAGATTGATAAATCCCCAGGGCCGGATATGATACACCCCAGGTTATTGTGGGAATTGAGAGAAGAGATCGCAGAAGCATTAGCAATGATCTTTGAATCCTCTTTGGCTGCAGGGGAAGTGCCGGAGGACTGGAGAATGACAAATGTAGTTCCCTTGTTTAAAAGAAGGTAATAGGGAGAAACCGCGGAGCTATAGACCAGTGAATCTTACGCCAGTGGTATGCAAACTACTGGAAAGGATTCTTAAGGATAGAATCTATGAGCATTTGGAGAAGTACAGTCTACTCATGGATAGTCAACATGGATTTGTGAAGGGAAGATCGTGTCTCACGAGCCTGATTGAGTTTTTTGAAGAGGTAACAAAAGAAATTGATGAGGGTAGGGCAGTGGATGTGGTCTACATGGACTTTAGCAAAGCATTTGACAAGGTCCTTCATGAGAGACTCATCCAGGAAGTCATGAGGCATGGGATAAGTGGAACCTAGGCTGTTTGGATTAAAAAATGGCTTAAAGGTAGAAAGCAGAGGGTAGTTGTGGAAGGAAAGTATTCTGCCTGGAGGTCGGTGACTAGTGGAGTGCCACAGGGATCTGTCCTTGGACCCCTGCTATTTGGGATTTTTATAAATGACCTGGATGTAGAGGTGGAAGGATGGGTGATTAAGTTCGCAGATGACACAAAGATTGGAGGAGTTGTGGATGGAGCTGTCGGTTGTCGAAGGTTACAAGAGGATTTAGACCGGCTGCAGAGTTGGGCAGAAAAATGGCAGATGGAGTTCAGTCTAGACAAGTGTGAGGTGATGCATTTTGGAAGGACAAACCAGAAGACTGAGTACAGGATTATTGGTCAATAACTTAAGAGTGTGGATGAACAAAGGGACCTTGGTGTTCAAATCCATGCATCCCTCAAGGTCGTTGCACAGGTTGATAGGGTAGTTAAGAAGGCCTATGGGATGCTTGGCGTCATTAACAGGGGGACTGAGTTCAAAAGTAGGGAGGTCATGCTGCAACTCTACAAATCTCTGGTGAGACCACACTTAAGAGTATTGTGTTCAATTCTGGTCACGTCATTATAGGAAGGATGTGGAAGCTATGCAGAGGGTGCAGAGGAGATTTACCAGGATGTTGCCTGGATTGGAGAACAAGTCATATGAAACAAGTTTAGCAGAGCTGGGACTTTACTCTTTGGAGTGTAGAAGAATGAGAGGTGACTTGATAGAGGTCTACAAGATTATGAGAGGCATAGATAGGGTGGATAGTCAGCACCTGTTTCCCAGTGCACCAACAGCAAACATCAGAGGGCATATATACAAAGTTAATGGAGGAAAGTTTAGGGGAGACATCAGTGGTAAGTGTTTTACACTGAGGGTTGTGAGTGCCTGGAATGACTTGCCAGGGATGGTGGAGGAGGCTAAAACACTAGGGGTATTTAAGAGCCTCTTGGACAGGCACATGGATGAAAGAAAAATGGAAGGTTATGGGATAGTGTGGGTTTAGTACTTTCTTTAAGGATTATATGGGTCAGCACAACACGCAGGGCTGAAGGGCCTGTACTGTGCTGTAGTGTTCTATGGTCCAATGTAGCCAGAAAAAGGCTTTAATGCACTCCATGACCAGCTACTCAAATCATTTCATAATAGTTGATGGTAATGCCACCTCACAACACTCATTTAGATGGGTTACTCTCACATTCTTAGGCACTGGGATGACATTGCCATCTTGAAAACCAATGGTAAAATGGACTGTTCCAGAGAGGTGTTGAATATATCCTTCTGCACCTGAATTAGCTGGGCTGCCTAGTCTTTCAGAACCCCACCTGGTATATTATTGGGCCCTGCAGATCTGGATGGGTTTACTCTGGGCAGGGTTGTTCGCACCTCAGCTTCAGCCAGACAGCGTATCAGCTCCCCTGATGCCTTTCTCACCAGAGCTCTGTTTTGTGCATCAAACTGGGAAAAAAATACATTCGCCTGTCAGTGAGTGAAGTGTCCTTGTCATTGACATGCTAGACAGATTTATCTGTAATCCTCAGAATTCCCTGCCACATGTGCCTTGCTTCTCTAGTATCACAGAAGTGGTTCTCTGTTCTCTGAGAATGCTCCTATTTCACCTTTGTAATGGAGTGGGAAAGCACAGTTCTTATTTCCCTGAAGTGTCACGTTTCCTGATCTAAAGGCAGAATCACAATCCCTCATCCATGCACGGATCTCTGCAGTATGTCATGGCTTCTGATTTGCCCTTTCATGGATGTGTTTTGTGATGGTAAAATTCTCAGAACATGTGTCTGTGTTTGATGGTCACGGAATCCGTATATTCCTCGATGTGAATGTGGTTGCCATGGTAGCAGTGTTTCTGAGCATACTCCAGTTCGTGTTTTTAGACCCGTCCTGCAATGGTGAAAACACTTTCTCAGAACTGGTTTGGCCAGTTTGATAAGTGGTTTGTATGCAGCAAATTAGCATAACAGATCTGGGAACCCAAACTGGGGCAAAGGAACTGATTTATATGCACTTGGTATGTTAGTATAAACCAGGTTCAGTGTATTTTCACCACTGGTAGCAAAACCAACATAGTGCTGGAATTTGACAGGTGATAGGTTAGAATTGAAGTCAGTGAAATTGGATGAAGTTTGTCTTTGACCGAATTATTAGGCTTAACATTTCAACATTTTGGATGAGTGAGGATAAAGTAAAAAGTAAGGCGAGTGCAGGAGAGGTTACAAAAGTCTCCCGAGTACATAAAAAGACAAAAAGCTTTGAAAGGGATATAAATTGAACTGAAACACAGTTAGAAATTAACAGCTATGAATGACATGGAACATACACAAAATGCTGGAGGAGCTCAGCAGCCAGGCAGCATCTATGGAAAAAAAGTGCAGCCAATGCTTTGAGCAGAAGCCCTGTACCTTCTAGCTGATGGTGGCAGTGAGAAAAGAGCTTGGCCTTAGTGATGAGGAACTTTGATGATTGAAGTATTTCTCTACAGCCATGATTCATGTAGATGTGCTCAATAGTTGTGTGGGTTTTAACAATGATGTACTGGGCTCTTGTTGGATTTTCTGTTCAAAGTCATTGGTGTTCCCAGACCGGACCGTAACTCAGCCAGTCGGCAAACCTTGCACCACACAGCTACAGAATGTTACCAAGGTTTTTGATGACATGCCAAATCTCCGCAGACTCCTGAGGAAGTAGAGGTGCTGTCATGCTTTCTTCACAATTATCTTTCTATAATGGGTCCAGGACAGGTCCTCTGAGAGAGACACCCAGAAATTTAAACTTACTGACATGCTCCCCCTCTGATTCTCCAGTGAATACTGGCTTATGGACCTTTGGTTTCCCTCTCCTGGTCTACTATCAGTTCTTTGGCCTTATTGACACGTGAGAGAGGTTATTGTTAGGACATGACTCAGTCAAAAGTTCTGACTCCCTTCTATATGCTGATTCATCACCAACTTTGATACAGCTCCAACAGTGGTGCCATCAGCAAACTTGTATATGGTGTTGGAGCTATACTTTGCCATACAGTCATAGAATTCTGAGAGAGAGTTGGCATTGGAGTTCATAATGGATCACTGGGAAATGACCCTGGTGAGGTAGTAATGCTGGACAAAGAAATTGGAAATGAACTTAAAGAACTTTGTCTTCTCTGTGGGGGAGAGAAAAACAAGCTCTGTGCCAGTGGTTCATGAATTTTAGGGGACAGGAGTGAGTGCCATTGCTATTACAAACAGAATGGAGCATGGCAAACTCAAAAGATCTGTCAAGTTGGAGAGCTGGTGAGGACTCAGGAACAGGTGCAGTACACCCATCTTCCCGTCCAGTTCCAACTGGAAGGAGAAGTGACAGCATTCAACACTAGTCAATGAAGAACAAGCAGGCAAATGTGAGTAACACAGAGAGAATAGTCTCGTGAAGTGCACGATCGTGCACTCTGATAGAAGGAATTACATCACAGCCTATTTTCTAATCCGGGGTGCAAAGGGATTTGGGAGTGATCACGCCTTTCAAGCTCGGAAGTAGGAGAGAGGAAAGGGAATGGCGGGATGACAGGCATCCCAATGCTGTCAGCCTTCCCAAATCAACACAGCTGGTGGACTGGACAAGAAGAATGAATGGCGTTGGGATCTTCCAGCTGAGCTTTTGGACTGTCTTCGATTGAAGGCAATTCAGCTCTTGGGGCAACCCGGGGCTTGGAGGGGTTCAGAGTCACTGGATCAAAGGCTATTTACTGAGACAATAGCAAGGAGGGGACTTGCCAGATAGGACCATGGCAGCTCATAGTCCTTACGGTCTAAGGTCATCCAGCTACAGCTTCAGTTCCCTAATACGGTTTGTAAGGATCGGGTCTCCAGAAATCAGTCCGGCTCTGTGGCTCAGAAACCAAATGGTGGAGATAGATAGAGATGTTTGGATGTGAAAAAGACACCCTGACTGTATATTGCTTCCAAGATGCCAAGGTCAGGGATGTCTCAGATCGTTTTCACTGTGTTCTGAAACAGGATGGTGAGCAACCAGAAGTCGTGGTGCATTTTTCCAGTAGACGATGCAGTCAACCTGGGACTGCACTATATCCTGCAACATCTGGATCGTCCTGGGACCTATGCTTGGATACTGTTCGTGGATTTCAGTTCGGCGTTTAACACCATCGTCCCTCATACCCTCTGCTCCAAATTGTCTCACCTCACTGTGCCACCTGACCTCTGTGATTGGATTTACAGCTTCCTGATCAACAGAAGTCAGCAGGTAAGGATGGGTCAGGTCACCTCGGATACTCGAAACACCAACACCAGTGCCCCCCAGGGGTGTGTCCTCTCTCCACTGCTGTTATCCCTCTACACCAATGACTGCACCTTCTCCAACCCCTATGTGAAGCTTTTGAAGTTTGCAGACGACACCACTGTCATCGGACTCAACCAGAACAGTGATGAGTCTGCATATCGACAGCAGGTGGACCAACTGGCGCTCTGGTGCAGCTGGAACAATCTGGAGCTGAACACGCTCAAGACAAAGGAGATCATAGTGGATTTCAGGAGACATCCCCCCGTTATGTCCCCCCTCACAGTCCTCGGCAGCCCTGTGCCAACCGTGGAGAACTTCAGGTTCCTGGGAACCACCATCTCTCAGGATCTGAAGTGGGAGCAGAACATCAGCTCCATCCTGAAGAAGGCCCAGCAGCGGATGTACTTCCTGCGGCTCTTGAGGAAATATGGTCTGCCTCAAGAATTGCTGCTGCAGTGCTATACTGCAGTCATTGAGTCTGTCCTGTGCACCTCCATCACTGTGTGGTTTGGAGCCGCCAACAAGCAGGATAGAACCAGACTACAGTGCACAGTGAGGACTGCCGAGTGCATCATTGGAGCCTCCCTGCCCTCTATTGTGGACCCGTACTCTTCCAGGTTGAAGAAGAGGGTGGGGAACATCATAAAGGACTCCTTCCATCCTGCACAAGGACTGTTTGAACTGCTTCCGTCTAGTAGGCGCTTCAGATCCCTCCAGACTAAGACTAATAGGCACTGGAGAAGTTTTTTTGCCTACTGCAGTCACTTTGCTGAACAGTTAACTGCCGGTTAACTGTCGGCTAACTATTACTTGGATCGCACTACTTGTATGTATAATCTATATTTTCATTTATATTTATCATTATTATTGTTATGAGCAGAGAGACAACATCTGCTGGAAGTCAATTCCTTGTATGTGTACAGGTACTTGTCGATTAAAGTCTGATTCTGATTCTGATATAAGGGAACAAAAAGCGACTGAGATCCTGAATTGAAAATATAGGGAGCAATGCGGCAACCTGAAAATCAGGACCACAGGGCGAGTAATCACTGGATGGCTGCCTGTGCCACGTTCCATTGAGGGAAAGAATCGGATCATTTTTCAGATGAATGTATGGCTACCAAATTGGTGCAAGGGGAAAAGTTTCACATTTCTGGATCATTTGATTATCTCTGGGAAAACGAATGACTTGTATAAAAAGGATGGTTTGCAACTGAACTCGAAGAAGTCAAATATCTTTGCATGCAGGTTTGGCGAGAGTTCAAAATAATTTGGCAGCAGAATGGGGAGCGTTGTGTTAGGGCAGAGGATAAGGCAGTTTGTATACAAGTGTAGTGAGTGGTATAAAAGTGTTGTGTAGTGAGAGTGTGAGGCAGGATAGGGAGTTGATATATTATAATTAAAGTCATAGGTTCATACAAGAACAAAACACAGAAAGGAGCCCTTCAGCCTATCGAGTCCATGCTGAATCATTTATTTACCTATTTATCGACCTGCACCAGCAGCAGAAGTCAAAAACTCACTGCTTTTTAAATCGGCTTTCATTGGCACAAATTATTAATACACCACCCACATACGCAACGGATCCTATTTTAAAACTGTTTGATCTATGCACAGTGTAGATTCTGACAGCCACAGAAGGGCACAAGACTGGGTAACTAGGAAGTATCAGTATCCGTTCCCAGTCCCAATTATCCGGAATTAAGGAGCATCGTGTTCCAAATAGACAAAGGAATTCCCAGTTATGTTTTTGATTCGGTTGTGTCCATTAGGAGTTGTCCCAAACAAGCAGTTACCCTGATTAACCTCTGGCCCATTTAAATGTAATCCACTGTGCTTACAGTATATATCCATTTCCTCAGAATACGATCCAATTATTTATCCACTACTGATGTCAGTAACACCGGTCGATAATTTACCGTTTATTTTCAGAGAATTCTTAAATACCAAAATAACATTATCTATCCTCCAATCGTTTGGCTCATCACCCGGTGCCAACTGCTTCTGCAGATGTGCAGTGGAGAGTATATTGACGCCTTCTTTATCTCCCTAATTGCGCCTGCACACTCCTCAGTCCACTATGGCACAGCATTTCTGCTGTTAATGTCCTTTTTCATCAGTATCACTTCCAACGCAGTTTGATGAATAAGGTGTCATACCCTTTCATTAGAAAAAAATCCACATCATCGCCAACATTCAGCGCTGACAGACGTTTACCACATAAAACCTTAAACTCCACCCGATTTACTTTACCAAATATTTCACCACCTAAAACCTGTCTCCTGTCCCCGGTTCAGAACTATTATGAACAGTAAATCTCGTGGTAACAATCAGGATTCCTGAATATCATAGCGGGAGGGTTAGGAAAATCAGAAATAAACTTCTTAAAGTCTTGTCAGTTAAAAATCAGGTTTGTCGCATTCCACTGCAATATTTTGAATCCCATTATGTACCTTCACAAGTAGAATCGGATGCAGATACCCTACTCATCAGAGCTTCATTAAAAGCTACCCGCACAACACCAGTTGTACAAGGTGCCCTTTTGCAGCTTTCACAATTGTTTTAATTTCTTCAGCACGACGAGATGACTGAGGTTCAATTCACCACATCCTTGATAAACATAACAAACTTCCTTTTATCCAACAGTAAATTTGTTTCAGTGAGAGAACTATGATGACGATATATACCCACTGACGCAACTGTCTCTTTTCTAACTGGCAACACATTATCAACATTTGAGTTAACTTTTTGAACGGCTCACTGACGCTCATATTAACTAATCAGCGTATGCGTTCTCATTTGACAGACAGACATCCCAGCCAATAACAACAGGGAGCGGAGCTGGGTTTGAGCCATCATAGGCCGATGGAAATCTGTCTTGTGCTCCGCCACCCCACTTCTGCTGTCAGAAATCCATCGCCATGGTGGAGTTCAGCGAAATGTTATTGTGAAGTCTCCAGATTTATCAACATTCAGACTCCGACAAAGAACAGTTATCCTTCTTTCATTAGACATCAATGACTGACTGCGCAATGTTTCATGAACAGTATGAAGGTGTGGATCTTCCCACAAAAAAATATTTATCAGGATTCTGGAATAATCCAACATGATTTATTGGAGACATAATGAAGGTATCGAACTATACACACACGGGGACAGTGCGAGTAAAAGTTATTGTCGTTTCAGGCCGCTTTATTTTGGTGGTGATCATGCATTTATCTTCAAAACGAAGTGTCTTAAATCTAGTCGGGAAAATTTGGCAAGTAGCATCCTGTGGATAAACGTTCCTCTGGCATGCTTTCGGACTTAATAAAAATTCTAACTGTTTTTGAGTCTTGTAAAACCTGCAAACAAAAACAAAAGAAAATATAAAGGAAAATAAAAGCAATCTGAAAGCACTCGAAGAGAACGCAATACAACGTCGGCAAATTACCGAGCTTACCGAAGCTGGGAAACAGAGGGATTACAGAGTGAACACTTTTCAAAAGGAATTAAATTTGACTACTCGCACACTGGAGCAGTATAAAGCTAAGGTCATCGATTTGGAGAGTCGCAGACGCAGACAGAATTTGCGAATACTAGGTCTCAAGGAAGACGTCGAGAGCGCGACCTTATTGAAATTTTCTCTGAATTCTTAATGGAAGTTTTCGGATCGGAGATTTTTAACTCACACCCGATACTCGATCGAGCGCACAGATCGTTAAAATGTAAACTGCCGAAAGAGTTAAAACCACGTCATGATATTCTTCGGTTTCACTATGTGAGTATGAAGGAGGGCTTAATTCGAATTGTTCATCGTGAAGGAATTATTGAATATCAGAATCTCACGTTTCGTTTGGTTGAAGATTATTGTCCCGAGGTAATGCAAGAAAGAGTGTGTTTTAAGGAAGTCATGTCGCAACCATATCAAAGGAATCTTCGACCGGCTCTGCTGCACCCTGCCTGCTTAAGAGTAGTCTTACCCGATAAATCGCTTAAATGGTTCAAATCAGTGGAAGATGCAAAACAATTTCTCGAAGAGAACTCGGATGTTTAATCAATTTTCCGTTTCTACATGTCTGTATGTATCGGGTTTATTAGTTAATGATTAGCTTATACAGTCGGACATTTTAAGTTCGTGAAATCGTGTCCTTGGGCTGATGTTTTGAATAATTTGTTTTGGCTTATGTCTGTTTTATATTGAAGATTTCTTCTTTTCCTTCATTATTTTACATTTTTTATTTTTAATTGTTCGTTTTAGAAAATTATTAAGACTTCTACTTGGTGATTAGCTGCTATAGAGAATGTACTGTTTTATTTTTATTTTTACTCGTTTTGAAAATGGTCTAAAAACCTTTATTTTTCACTTAGTCTGTCTTTGGCATTCTTTTTGTAATATTTTGGCTGTGGGGTGTTTTATTTCTCTTAAAATTTGGAGACTTGCTATCGAGAGAGATGGAGGTTGGGCGGGTCTTAGATAGCTTCCTGGCTGCGTATCTGCCCGGATTCCTGGCTTTGGGGGAGGGGGCGGGTTCTGTTGTTAGTCTAGCATCCTTCATGTGGGCTGCATTGAAACTACAAAAATGACGACATTGTCGTAACTCCGGTTCCTCTTTAAACGTTTTTCCTCTTCTGGTTCATGAGTTTCTTATGCAACTTGGTTAACCCTTTACACAGCATATGGTTTATTTAAGGGAAATGGACGAATGGTTTGAAACATTAGGTTAGACGGGAGAAGATTTTCAAGATTTTTCATAGATTAAGTGTTCAGATTATATTTGCGCTGGAGACTCATGTGAGGAATGAAGATAATCAGCGTTTTTTAGCTTTTGGAAAGTCAAAAGTGTCACTCTAATTCTTCGACCAAAGTGAAAGGTGTTTCCATTTTTATGAACCCTTCGATCTCATTGCTTTATTATGACTGTTACGTACTCGTGACACATGACAGTGGTACCCTTGTCACGTGACTGGTGTTGAAGCTATACTAGACTTGAGGTAATGGTCTTGTGATGGTGGAGTGATGTCATTTTCCCGCCAGTAGAGATCATGTGACAGGTTTTTTTTACAGGTTATAAAAACCCCACCCTGTGAGGGGGGGCAGTTCGTGGCGGGATTTGCTATGTTGACTTCATGCCGCTGCCTGACTTAATGTGATGACGCAGTTTAGTTGAAAGGTGAAGTTTTATCTAATGCCTAAAGTTTAAAAGTTCATTGCCAGCAGTTTCTTTAGAATACTGCTAGTTGGGAATCAGTGGAGAGTGAAGACAGGAGTTCGGGAGTTAAAGATCGAGGAGAATCCATTTTCGGCGGTGAAACGGGTTCGACCTTGTTTAATCCTTATTCGGAAGGAATTCGTTGGCTGTTCTTGTGTTAATCTCTGCGGGATAGCAGAAGATTGAGGGCAGTGTGATAAAGGAAAGGTCAGTGCCTCTAAGCCGCTTCGTTTCGTAAATTCTTCGTGGGAAATGTTCGACGTCGGGGACTGAAGCAAGACGACGTGAAAGAGAATTTAAATCGTCTTAAGAAGTCTCTCCTTTCATTGGACTGTGAGTATTTTTACCTTTTGGCATTACTACTTTAAAGAACTGTTTTTTCAACATCACTTTAAGAACTGTTCGAGCTGCATCGCTTTAAGAACAGTTTAAGCTGCCGCACAGCAGCTGATTTCCGGTTACGTTAGTGTTTGTTTACTTTTGCGGGGTTTATTTTCTGTGTTTAATAAACGTGTTATTTGTTATATGATCCCTTGCCTAACTCATAGATTTATTGTTGCCTCAATACGTAATATGACATAATTTCAGAACCATATGGTAGATTTCTATTAAATGCTGGTTTACTTTATAAACAAAAAGTACTTTTGGCTAAAGTTTATGCGCCTAATACAGCCTATCCTGAATTCTTTAAGTAGCTATTTATGGCTCTTCCCAATTTTAATGAATATAGTTTAATAATGGGTGGAGATTTTAATTGTTGTTTGAATCCTATGTTAGATAGGACTGCGCCCTATGAGGTACTTCCTAATAAATCTGCTACTTTAATTAATTCTTTCTTAGTTGACATGGGAATTTTAGAAATCTGGAGGTTTTTATTTCCCAATGATATAGAGTTTTCTTTTTTTTTTCCCACGTTTATCATAATTACTCTGGAATCGATTACTTCTTTATTGATTCTCGTTTAGTTTCATCTGTCACCATGAGTGAGTATGATGTAATCGCCATTTCTGACAATGCGCTTCTGAAATTATCAATTAAATTTAGTGATGTAACTTTTAGTACAAGACGTGGCGGTTCAACTATATTGTGGTTCAGGATTTACATTCTGTTAATTTCATTAAAGAACAGATTGCATTTTTCTTTTCATTTAATTCAATGGAAGAAATTTCCATTGGGATATTATGGGATACCTTTACAGCATATATCCACGTGCAAATTACTTCATATTCTGCAGGACTGAAAAACAATGAATTAATAGAGAGATACTTTCATTGGCTGCTAAGATTAAAGACAAAAAATATTCTATTGCTCCCAATTTGGAACTTTATAAACAGAGAGCTGAACTTAAGAAGCAACATAGTTTGTTATTAACATATCCGATTGAAAACCAGTTACTTAAATCTAAGTGTTAATTCTATATACATTGTGACAAATCGGAGGTTTTTTTGGTAGTCAATTGAAAGCAGCCTTGGCGAAACGTCAGATTATAATAGAGTTCGTAGATGGGATGATGATTTGACAGTTAACCATGATGAAAGTACCAAATCTTTTAAAGAATGTTATACTAATTTATATCAATCAGAATTTCCTGATGGCATGAATAAAGCATGAATTTTTAAGGAAACTATTTTTTCCGGAATCACCAGTTGATGAACGTTTAGTATCAGACTTTTACTGAAGAGGAAATAAAGAAAACAATTACTGAAGAGGAAATAAAGAAAACAATTTTTTCAATAAACTCAGGTAAAGCACCCTGTCCAGATGGATAGAAAGCTAAATTAAAAAAAAAACTTTTTCAGATTTATGCTCTCTCTGGTTCAGTTTTTTTTTAAATATAATTTATTAGTAAGTAAATTACCACAATCCTTTTATGAAGCATCTATTTCCTTAATTCCTAAAAAAAGATAAAGATCCCACTGAATGTACATCATATAGGCCTACATCTTTGCTGAATGTGGATTCTTAAATCTTTCCCAAAATATTACCAATTAGATTAGAGAAAGTATTGCCTCAAATTATTTCTGAGGATCAGAGAGGATTTATTAGAAATCGTTGTTCACATTTTAACGTTAGGAGTTTAATGAACATTGTATACACTACTTGTTGCACGGAACGACTGAGCCGAAACCAAGTGCAGGACACAGGCACCGAGATTGAGTTGGGGATGCAGACACAGACGCGAACGTTGAAGAGCAAACCGGAGGAATCTTGACACGGAGCTCTGATTTGGCCTCCCGACACGCAGACGGGGTGCTTATGGAATATCATGAAACTGGAGCTGAACTTAGGACAAACGGTTTTAAGCAATAGAGAAATGAAGTTATCACATGGCCATCGAACTGGCAACCTGTGATAGTGCCGCCATCGTATTTATTTCCCAGTCTCTGATGAAAATTAGGTGTACTGTAATAGGCAAACACGGGGAAATCTGCAGATGCTGAAAGCAACACATACAAAATGCTGCCTGGCCTGCTGCGTTCCACCAGAATTTCGTGTGTCGTACTGTAACTGAGTAAACTAGCAGGAAATGGAGATCTAATGACTGAAATTACGGCATAATCAGGGAGAAAGAAGCGTTAAACAGGAACAGCCACTCAGAACCATGGCAGTAAACCTCCCTAAACGGGAGCCACCAGGCGACAACCCCACCCCCACCCCCGAGGCTTGTCTGGATGGTCCCGATGGAAATCCCGGATGAGAGAAGGGTCCAGAATGAAGGAGCGGGGAATCCAGGAACGTTCTTCCGGGCCGTACCCCTCCCAGTCGACCAGGTGCATGAGACCCCTGCCCCGACGGCGGCAATCCAAATAACCACCGGACGGTGTAAGCCAGATGTTTGTCGATGCTCCGGGGGGCGGGGTGGAGGGGGTTCGGTCGGAGGACACAAGGGGCTGACTGATACCGGTTTTAAATGGGAGACGTGGAATGTAGGGTGGGTATGCATAGTCTTAGGTAGTTTGATCTGCACTGTCGTATAATGCGCTCAAGAGTCTCAGGAAGCGGGCACGAGCTTCTTGGGCTCGTTCTTGAGAGGAATGTCTCCAGACGACAGCCACACCATCTACCAAGGTCCATAATCAGGAGCACGGGTACGATGGCGGTTGGCAATTTTTCGGTTACGGTTAGCTGAGGAAAGCAGGTCTGTACGTGTGTCTTTCCAGATTTTTCGGCACCTGTTTATATCTGCCTGGACTGACGGCACCGCAATCTCTTCTTCCTGGGCGGGAAACAGCGGGGATTAATACCCAAGAGAGCATTCAAACTCTCCGTTGTGAATGTGGTAGCGGCGCTGACCAGACAGATGTGGGCGTGTTCTACCCATGCGAGATGGTTGCTCCAGGTCGACGGGTTGTTGGCTGTTATACAACGTAATGCTGCCTCCAGCTCCTGGTTGACCCGTTCCGTTTCCTCGTTCGTCTGTTGGTGAAACCCGGATGACATTCGCCAAGGGCTCGACAAATCGATCTCCAATTCTTCAAAATGAATTGCCGGTTCCAGTCGGAGATAGTATCCGAAGGGATTCTGTGAAGTCGGAAAACGTGGGTGACGATAAGGTCTGCGATCTCTGCGCTGAAGGTTGTTTAGGGAGGGCTACAAAATATACCGACTTGGAGAAACGATCCATCCACCACAGTGAGTACGGCAGTGTTTCCATGGGAAGGGGGTAGACCGGTGATGAAATCTAGAGAGATGTGTGACCCGGGACGACCAGGGACAGGAAGGGGACGCAGTAATCCTGCGGGTGGCCGATTGGAGGCTTTTCCACGGACGCAGGCAGAACATGCAGAGATAGAAGAACGGGTGTCAGCGTCCATGGTGGGCCACCAGAATTGTTTTTCCACGAGGGTCAGCGTCCGATCGATTCCAAGGTGGCAGTCGAAACGAGAAGTGTGCCCCCATTGGAGAACCCGCGCTCGAACAGAATAGGGTACAAAGAGGCGATTGGGAGGTCCGGTGCCTGGGCCGGGTTGCGCCCTTTGGGCCGCTTTAACTTTAGACTCGATCTCCCAGGTGAGGGCAGCCACTACACAGGATGATGGGAGAATGGTCTCGGGATTGGGAAGATCCAGCTCGGAAACGTATTGACAGGAGAAGGCATCGGGCTTCCCGTTCCTGGACTCCGGACGATAGGTGAGGGTGAACCTGAACCGGCCAAAAAATAATGCCTGACGGGCATGGCGGAAATTCAGGCGTTTGGCGGTTTGGATATATTCAAGGTTCTTAATGTCTGTCCAGACGATGAATGGGTGTTCCGCCCCATCCAATCAGTGCCTCCATTCTTCCAATGCCAGTTTGACCGCTGATAGCTCCCGGTTCCCTACGTCGTAGTTTCGTTCAGCGGGAGACAGTCAGCAAGAGAAGGCACAGGGATGCTGTTTCTGATCCGGGTCCGAACATTAGAACAATACCGCTCCCACCCCGGAGTCAGAGGTGTCAACTTCCACAATGAACTGACAGGAGGGGTCCGGTTGCATCAGAACGAGAGCAGAATTGAAACGCCTCTTCTGTTCCGCGAATGCTGAGTCCACCTCGGATTTCCAAAGGAAAGGTGTGGCAGGTGAGCCAGGTCGGGAAAGAGGAGCCGCCGCCTGACTGTAGTTTCTGATGAACTGGCGATAGAAGTTCGCAAACCCCAGGAACAGTTGGAGTTGCTTGCGGTCCGTGGGTTTGGGCCACTCCGCCACAGCCCGGGTCTTCTCGGGATCAGCTCTCACCCGTCCGCTCTTGATGATATAACATAGGAAGCTGACCGAGGGGATGTGGAATTCGCATTTCTTCGCCTTTACATGTAACTTATTCTTCTCCGGCCTTTGCAGGACTTGACGGACATGACGGACGTGTTGCTGGGGACTACTGGAAAAGATTAGGATGTCATCCAGGAAGACAAGCACAAAGCGGTTAATGAAGTCTCTCAGTACATCGGTAATCAACGCTTGAAAAACCTCACTATCAAACCCGCAGACAAACGTGGTGCCGTAGTAGTCTGGCGGACGGACTTTCCCCTCACTGAGGCCAAACGGCAGCTCTCTGACACCTTCTCTAACATACCACTGGAATAGGTCCCCACCAAAATACATCAAACCATTTTCTCCGGTACCATCACTGCCCTTATCAACTCCGGAGACCTTCTATCCTCAGCCAAAAAACTCATAATTCCCACACACCGCAGTGCTCGGTTTCACTTATCCCCAAGATGCACAAGCTTGACTGTCCCAGTAGACCCATAGTTTCTGCCTGCTCCTGCCCCACTGAAGCTGTATCTATCTACCTGGACTCCATTTTGTCAACGATAGTTCAGTACCTCCCCACCTACATCCGGGATACATACTGTGCTCTCCACCTCTTCAATAACTTCCAGTTCCCCGATACTGACTGTTTCATTTTCACTATGGATGTCTAATCCTTATACACTTCCATTCCCCATCAAGAAGGCCTTAAAGTCCTTCGGTACATTCGTGACAATAGCCCTCACCAGTTCCCCAACACCATCTCTCTCCTGCAGTTGGTGGAACTGGTCCTCATACTTAATAACTTCTCTTTTGGCTCTTCCCACTTTTTTCAGACCAACGGTATAGCTATGAGCACTCGCATAGGCAACAACTATGCTTGTCTGTTCGTTGGTTATGCGGAACAGTCTGTACTCCAAATTTATATTGGTGCTGCTCCCCAAATTTTCCTTCGCTACATTCTTGACTACATTGGTCCTGCTTCCTCCACCCATGCTGAGCTCGTCAATTTCATCGACTTTCCCTCTAACTGTCACCCAGCCTTCAAATTCACTTGGTCCATCTCGGACACTTCTCTCCCCTTTCGCGAGCTGTCCACTGGCATCTTCTATAAACCCACTGACTCGAATAAATACCTCGACTGTACCTCCTCCCACCCTGTCAAATTCAAAAATGTTATTCCTTATTCTCAGTTCATCAGTCTCCGCTGCAAATGCTCACAGGATGAGGCTTTCCATTCTAGGACATCTCAAATGTTCTCTTTCTTTGAGGATCGTTGTCTTCTGCCGTCAATAATGATGCCTTCTCCCGCATCTCCGATATTTCCCGCACGTTGACTCTCACCCCATCCTCCTGTCACCACAACAGGGCAGAGTTCCCCTTCTCCTGACCTACCACACCACCAGCATCCGGATCAATCACATCATGCTCTGTAACTTCCACCACATTCAACAGGACCCCACCACTAACCATATCTTTCGCTCTCTATCCCTCTCCGCTTTCCACAGGGATCATTCCCTCGGCGACTGCCTGGTCCACACGTCCGTTCTCACAGATCTCCCACCTGGCACTTATCCCTGTAAGCGTAAGTGCTACACCTGTCCCTACACCTCGTCGCTTACCACCATTCAGGGCCCCAAACAGTCTTTCCAGGTGAGGCACACTTCACTTGTGAGACTGTTCAGGTCATCTATTGCATCCGGTGCTCCCGGTGCTGTCTTCTCTACATCGGCGAGAGCCGACGCGGATTGGGGGACCGCTTCGTCTCGCACCTCCGCTCCGCCCACCAAAACAGACAGGATATCCCAGTTGCCAACCACTTCAACTCTGCTTCACATTCGCATTCGGATATGACCACACATGGCCTCCTCTACTGCCATGATGAGGGAAAACTCAGGTTGGAGGAGCAAACCCTCATATACTGTCTAGGTAGACTGCAGTCCCTTGGCATTATCATTGAATTCGCCAACATCCGGTAAATACCTCCCTCTCCATTCCCCAGCCCAGTTTCTCTCTGCCTCCTTCTCCAGCCAGCTATCCGCTCTCTCATGATTCTGCCTTCTTCTACTACACAGTGCTTTCAGCTTACATTCCTTCTCCACCTTTCCGGCCTATCCTCTCCCAGCTTCCCCTCCCCAACACCTTGATCTTTCCTCCTTTCCACCTTCGCCCCACCTTCTTTTTAGAGCCCTTGCCCCTTCCCTCTTCAGTCCTGATGAAGGGTTTCGGCCCGAAACGTTGACTGCTCGTTTCCACGTAAGCTGCCCCACCTGCTGAGTTCTTCCAGCGTGTTGTACGTGTTGATTTGACCACAGCATCTGCAGTGTACTTTGTGCTTACTAAGGAATAGCCCTCGGCTTCTCGACTCCATTATGCTCATGCGACTACTCTTAAAATTCTCTCATAGAACTTTGCCCACTGTGGATGTCCTCTGATCCTTGGGAGGGTGAGCCTACGCAGATCTTGTGTTGTGGTCCGTGATGACTAAGACATTCGCCGCGTTGCTGCATCGGCTTGTATTAACAGGGAATCCATACATACCAGGTCCAGAAGCCCCGCCTTCTGGAAGTGGGACAAGTGACCTGCTCGTATCGACAGCCTCTTCCGCCGTATGCATCGAATGCACGTCTTGCGGTATTGTTCGATCTCCAGCTTCATTAGGGACCATCAGAACCAACTTCTGAGCAATCCATAGGCCTTTTTATCCCCCAAATATCCAGAATCATCGTGAAGTGGCTTCAATACAGTCCTCCGATATTTCTCAGGCTGTAAGAGCTGAAAACGCAGTGGTTGGTCCCAAGGCGACGTGGCCCGCTATAAACACCGCAGCAGATGTGCAAGTGTTTCATGCCTTCAGCTAACCTGCTCTACTGGTCTATAAATGATTTTAAAATGATTTTAGAAACGTTCATTCCAAACGGTTTCGTTTATTTTCACTCACACCGTTACAGCAGATGGTAGACGGTAGAACGGATCCAAAGGACCTGAGGGGCGGTTGGGCCGTCCTGAAATAATACCTGGGCTAGTGCGGTCAGGTGTCCCACACCTTGCCCAGGTAATAGCGCTGGCGTGCAGGAGGGCATTATTCTTTTATATTCATCTGAGCATGTGGACGCTGATCTCTGGGTTTAACTGAGGCATTTGTTGTGGAGTAGAACTGTCGCATGCTAGAACGCTGTTTAAAAAGTTCAATTTTTGGACCTGAAATAATTTTTATGATCTGGTCACGTAATCCACTTCCACCCCCCGCCCAGAACAACAGTCTTTCTCAGCCGGGGGAGGGAAGTTTAAACCCTGAGTCTGCCTTTGCTGGAGAGGTTTACAGGTTGGATTTGACGGTTGGTGAATAGTTGTAAGGGGCAGTTAAATGACTATGTTTTTAATGTGGAGAAAGCCACTGTATATTTCCTTTTTTTTCTGCATAAGTATATGTTTTCATTTGTTTCTTTTCATTGACACAACTTTAGGGCAGCTTTTATACTTTTTTCCACCTGGCACTAAATAAAACCCTTCCACTGTCGTGCTGGTGCGGACTGCCATCGGTTTGATTTTCAACTGGTGGCCCTTGTCGTGCACACTTCCCTACACCTGATAGCAAGGAGTCACACCCCCGAATGCGCATTGTATTGTGGCAGAGCAAAGATCATTTCAAACGGTGGAACATCATCAACATCAGTGGAATTCAACGGGTTCGGCAGCGTTATTCCTGCTGTTTGTGGTCAATAATTTTCGGGTATCTGTGATTTTGGTTTTGTAGCAGCTGCACTGCATTTGCTATTAATGTTTACTTACATGCCAAATAGATTATACCAATGTATTGCTTGCATTGCTTTGTGAGCGACTATCTGTGCAAGGTGTAACAATTAAACTATCGATTGAATGTAGCACTTTGGCAATTGAGAGGAACGAGGATTTGATAGATATGTGTGCTATGACTAAATGTGAAGTAGTTAATGCACAACACAATGGAGATTCTATTGAGCTAATTAACAACATAATAATCAATATCGTGCAAAACATTCCATTTTATGGACAGCTAACACCCTTACAGAGTTCCATACGTGACAGGGAAGGCGCCACCCGGCAATGAATTTAAAGTGGAAATTACCCAGATTTGACTTACCGATACTACTTTATGTTTTGGTCATTCGCACGGAATCCGTATTCAGATCATATTGATTTTAAATGACTATGTACAATTCTTCCCTGTCTCCATCAGTTCTGCGCCTTCTCGCGACCCTTGCACTGCTAAATGCAACAATAAAGTGGAAATATTACAGGATCCCTTCAAACTGCTGCATTAGCTTCTGCTCAGTATTTTCGCATTTTTTGGTTTCCTGTCTCTCTTCGAGCGAACTTGGTGGCGGTTGTGATCCTGTCCCGGGGAAATTGCGGTCTCTCCATATGTATCACTCGCTATCTGGTGGGAATAGCAGTGGCCGGTCTCCTGACCGTTATTTCGGATCCGCTGCTCCGGTGCACTTCCTTGTTTTATTCCCGCCGATCATTCCTGTTCATCACTCCCGCGTGCAGCTTTTGTGATTGGTTGCTTTTTGCGAGCACTGAATCCCTAGTCTGTTTTGACTGTCGCCTTTACCGTCGACAGATTTGTGGCTATTTGCTGTGAGAAGCTGAAAACAAAATATTGCACCGACAGAACAGCGGCTCTTTTTATAGGGACAGTCACTGCTCTGGCCTGTTTGGAGAGTATCCCTCCCATGGAGCCTTGAATTCGAGCCTTTGGTAATAATTGATGGTGGTCCCTGGTATTGTGCTTATACACCAAGCTACAAAAACGCTCCCTTTTCAGCGGCATTTACGATGTTTCACCACATTCTACCCCGTTGTATCCCATTCTTTCGGATTTGGATATTCAATATTCTGACTGTTAGGCGGATTCTAGGGACCAGTCGAACCCACAGGAGGCTCCGGTGACATAAAAGTGGAGAGAAAGACCGGGAGATGGAGAACCGAAGCAGACCCATCGTTTTGCTTTTCAGCTTCACAGTTAGTTTCCTATTGATGTGGATAACACAGGTGATATTTTATATCTATCAATGTGTTACAATGAGTTTTTTTTTATTCTGTCACGGATCCCCGTTACGTCGTAAAATCCACATCTACAATGCTGCAGCTCCTCAGTTCCTGAACCAACACATGTACTTACGCCCTAACTCAGAGCAAATTCAGAGAGGAATTTCAGAATGCGGTGAAATACCCACTGAATTGGATTCTGAAAGGTATTAAATGTTAGAAATGAATGCAGTGAATTATTATAATTCAGTTACCTTTATGCTCCGTGTTATGTACCCCCACTTGTGGGTAAGTGGAAAACAATGTGATGAACAGAGATACAAAACGAACATGGGAAATCTGTCAATGCTCGAAATACAAAACAAAACGCACAGAATCAGATCCTGATGAAGGGTTTTTGTCCAAGACGTCGACAGTTTTCTCTCTCCCATTGCTCTTGTCTGATCTGCTGATTTCCTCCAGCATTTTGTGAGTGTTGCCCTGGAGCTACAAAAGAGCTGTTCACAGCGGATGCTGACGGCATCGCATACCTCAGCATCTCAGAAAAATCCCCTTTGTTCCTTACATCCCACCCCGATTAAACTGAAGCTGATGCGATCCTGTTACCCCTGTTTCTCTGGTCTCACAACCCTGCCCGATCTTGGAGTATGTTTTCGCTTGTCCAAACCGTTCCTGCTCGCTCCCATAATACCCGTCCTTTCATGCACCTTATTTAACTCCTCCTTCTCTAGCTGTCATTTCTTTTTCTCTCCCTGAACTATCTTACAGAAACTCAATTTAAACTGTTTTAGAACGCGAGGGAGTGCAGGACTTTGAGAGACAGATAGAGAGCGCGCATGAGGGAGAGCGAGGAAGAGACAGAGAGAGAAAGATATCAGGAAATGGTATGGTGATATTCTCAAGCGTGTTGCAGCTAAGGAGGAATTAATGCTGGGTCAAAGAACATTTAACTGGTTAAACCCTTGGAAGATTTATGTTCAGCGGTGGCACAGACCTCATACAGTCAAAATTGTCATCATAGTGAGCACACACACATTGCATTGAGGAGACTGTCCCTGTACCGTGCTTTCACTGTTTATTGGCGAACGACTTGAGACCCATTGGACTAATACTCCAAGGGACAAGTAACAAAATTCTTATTTCCACTTTTATCTGAGTTTCAATGCTTGGTGGAGCAAATGACCAGAGTGTTAAGCGAGGAAAGGACAGTGGTTATGCTGTCCAGCGACTTTTTGCGTAATAAGGGCACACTTCTATATATAAATTAAAAAAAAATTGCCACCGTATTCCAAACACATTGAGCTGCAAAAGGAAATACTTGCATAGGCTGGTACAAAACTCTAATACAAGTACAAAGATTTACCAGAACATATCACTGATCAGACAGCATTGGACAATCCCAATTTTACATTGTAGCTCTGACATTTAAATTTATCAGCACTGGATTGTACTGAAATAGGTGTCCAAGAATATAGGGGTCATAATAGGAATGAACAGCCAGGTAATGTTTCCCAGGGTGGAAGTGCTTAAAAAGAACAGGCATCATGTACAGGTTAACGGTCATCCCTAACGATAGTCACACTGTTGGGAGAATTAGCAAAGCCCAGGGCAAGCTAATGATCAACTTTCACCTTGTGCTTCTTCATTAACTCCTTCCTCGTTCTTTTCAATCTTCTCGTCTTTATTTCCAGTCCCAATGAAGGGGCTTGTGTGTGTGTGTGTGTGTGTGTGTGTGTGTGTGTGTGTGTGTGTGTGTGTGTGTGTGTGTGTGTGTGTGTGTGTGTGTGTGTGTGTGTGTGTGTGTGTGTGTGTGTGTGTGTGTGTGTATTTCAGCCTAATTAGGATTATGTTAGGCAGGAACTTTGAAGAGAAGAAACGGTGAGCAGCAGTCATTGGGAAAACTTGCACCTGTAGTAAGGGAGTTATTTGGAGGCAAATAGTTCAGAATTAAAACTGTTTCTGTCATGGAAGAAGACAAGGACGAAAGGTTGAGAACAAAAGGGTGATCAGAGATGTTGCAAATGCAGCAAAAATAACCATAAGGAAAGTTTGTTGTTGTTCTGTGTCGTCCACTTGTCGTCAACTCATGACAACTCTATGGATAGTACAGATGTCAATGGGTTTTCGTAGGAGATACGGAAGTGGATTGCCAGGCCTTAGTCCGAGAATATAATGAGTTGCCCAAGTTTGGACGCTGCCGGATTTGAACTCTGGACCATCGGCCTGGAAGTTCAGTTCAGATATCAGCTCATCTCCGACTGGAATTAGGAACGTTTAAAAAGTTGAAATTGGACAAGCGCTTTGATAATTATGCAAAGTATGCAAATTAACAGTGAATTAGCGGTGCGAAAGTCTGATGTGTGTGGTGAAAAGTTTTTTTGCTGAGCGAGACTGGAGAGAATGTCAAGACACTATATTATTAACAAAAGAGGCATCGTTGAGCATCTTTAAGGTAGGACAACTCAAGAACAATGAAGGGAAGATATGCCTGGTGACAGAGGAAGCGGACAAAGGACCAGATGAATATTTCACGGCAGTGTTCAGCAAAGAGAAAGACATGGAGTATAGAAATATCTGGAAATGTATGTTAATATTCAATGACTGTTTATTTTCAAATTGTTGGGAGAGTCAGGACTCTCAAAGAACACGATGCTGGATGAATTATCAGGACTACCTGGCAGATCCTAGGTTGAATGAGCGTAGCAAAACAGCAGCTTGATGGGCCTTCACAAGGATCTTTGTTGTTTCGTTTTAATTACACATGCTGTTGCAGGGGACTGGGGATGAGAAAATACTGTCCTCAAGGGTAATAGAAGGTAATACAAGGGTAATAGAGGAAAACCAGGAAACTACCATGCTCACACAGAAATATCGTGTAGTTATGAATAGTGAGGAAGGGTGCCAAAGGATTCAATAGAACATAGACCAACTATAAATATGAGCAGAGAAATGGCAGAGGAGCTGTTGTGCTCTGGCAATTCAAATTTCAGAATTCTGCTCTCTATTAGCTGGAATGGCAGTTATGGCAGTGAAATGCTCTGCCTCAGGATATGGGATGTCAGGAATTCAGTCAGTGTCGCTAATAACGTCATATGAAGGAAGTGCATCAGCTGCAGTTCCTGACTGACTCAGTGAAGAAACTGTTGGTGGGGGTCGACAGATAAAGAATCGTCTAGGGTGTTGAGACCAGATCATTAGTAAGATGGCCATACCTAAGATTCACGATGGTAATAGGTTTGGAGACAACCTCGAGAGTCAAGGGAAGTGTC
The DNA here is from genome assembly GCF_030144855.1 of Hypanus sabinus. Taxonomy (NCBI): domain Eukaryota; kingdom Metazoa; phylum Chordata; class Chondrichthyes; order Myliobatiformes; family Dasyatidae; genus Hypanus; species Hypanus sabinus. The sequence continues at coordinate 58,870,134 of NC_082706.1, read as the reverse complement.
AGTCCCCTTGAGAGCAGAGAACCCAGTTGTGCTCTCCGCACAGCTAGTACACTCTTTGAGCACTAATGGGGGAATGACCTATAAGGGCACAACAACAGCAGCCAGCATGCTGGCACAGAATGTGTCTCTGATGCTCAGCAGGAGAGGAGGAGATTGGGCGGGACTGTATTTGCCAGAAAATACGAGATTCTGTGGCTGCAGAGGAGATTCCAGGTTGGCGAGTTGCATCCTGAGTACCAGGGTCACAGAAGTTTTGGAGAGACTGCAGAACATTGTCAAGGGCTCGTGGTGCATGCTGGCAGCAATAATGTGGTAAAACACGTTTTGGGCAAGGCCACAGTTAATACAGAGTGTTAGGAGAGGACATAAAAAGCAAGATCTCAAAAGCAATAGCTCGAGATTACTCTAGATTCATGCCATGTATTGATAAGACAGATATATAAAGATGACTCAGACGAACATGTGGCCGAGAAACAGGTGCAATGTACAAGACTAAAGTTCTTAGATCACTACAATTTCTTCCGTAGCTGGGGGAACTCTACAAAAGAGATGTGTTGCTCTTGAACTGGAAAGGGACCAGTGCCCTGGCGATCTGGTCGTGATGCGGGGAAGGGAGGAAACGGAGGTGGCTGGTAATGTGACATAGAACAGAGGAAATTCTGTGGTCAGTAAGAACTAATTTAGAGAACAGAATGGACAGGAGGACAGACAAAGGATAGGAAAGACAATTGGTATTGATTTCAGTACAAGAGTCTTGATTAACTCAGGTGTGTCTGACTGAGGACAGCTGAATCACTTCTTTTCATGTCATAGGTTAATTACTCGGATGATAAAATTGATGTGTGGTCAAATTTTCAAGCAAATCAAAGATAGTTGCTAGGGCAGGTAGCGTTGTGGAAGCACGTGTCTACAAAAGAACGCAGACAGAATTGGAAAACTGGCAAAGAAATGACAGATGGAATATGGTTCAGGAAAGTATATGGTCATGGCTTTGTTATAAGCAGTAATGATATAGGTTAATTTCTAAGCATGGTGAAAAAATAAAGGTGTATCTGATTGAAACCTATAGAATATTGAAATGTTGGGATAGTGTGGATGGGGAGAGGATGTTCCCTGTAGTTACGAAGTCCAGACAAGAAAGCATACACAGAACATAGGAAGATCCAGTTAGATGTGTGTATGACGTTGTGGGAATCACTAAGAGTGGCTGAAAGAAGCTCAGTTATGAGCTTAATATCAAAGGATATACTTGTTTTCATCGAAAGGACAGACTGAAATACACAGTTGGGGGTATGGCTCTGTTGGTAACAGATGATATTGCGTCTTTAGAAAGTGACATTTCGTCAGTGAATGTTGAGTATCTGTATGTGGAGTTAAGACTTTGCAAGGGTTAAAATCCATTATAGGAATCATATATAGACTTCGAAATAGTAGCCAAGATGTGGGGATGGGAATTAGAAAGGAGTTGGATAGAGCGTGTAATAAGAGCTGTAGCCCAATTGAAATGGGGGACTTCAATATGCAAGGGGATTGGCGAGAGAAGGCTGTTGTCGAATCGCAAGAGAGGGAACTTGTCGAATGCCCATGAGATGGCGTTTATCGAGCAGCTTGAGCTTTAGCCTACTCGATTAAAGGCTGTCTCAGATTGGCTGTTATGCACTAACACCGGATTTTAACAATCAATTATAAATAAAGGAACAGTGATCATAATATGATTGAATTCATACCGCAGATTAAGAGTGAGAAACATAACTCGCATGCATCAGTGTCGCAAAAGAATAAAGGGACTTGCAGAGGTATGAGTGAGGAGCTTGCCCAGTTGAATTGGAGGAGGATACTGGCAGGGATGATGGCAGGACAGAGATGGTTGAGGATTCTGGGGTTAGTACATATAACACAGGAAAGCTATTTCCCACTGAGTAAGACTATCTCAAATGGCACGGATAGGCAACCATGACTGCCGAAGGAAGTTAACAACTGCATAAAAGCCAAGGAAAGTGTATTTCATATAATTAGGCAGGTGGATGTTTAGGAAGCGTTTAAAATCCAACAGAAGCTACAGTAGGGAAAAGAAGAAATGTGAGGACAGACATGCCAATTATATAAAAACAACGACGACCAGGTTTTTTTTCAGTTATACAATGAGTGAAAGGGGTTCGGGGTTGACAGTAGATCACTGGAAAATGATGGTGGTGAGCCAGTAATGGGAGGCAAGGAAATTGCAGATTAACTTGAATGGCATGTTGCATCTTCCTTCTCTCTGAAAGGCACTAGCAATGGATCCGAGGACGGTAAGTGTCAGAGAGCAGTAGTGAGTCCCATTGCTATTAAAACAAAACTGTGCTTGACAAACTCAGACATCTTAATGTGGATATGTCACCGAGGCCATTTGGACTACACCCTGAGAGAGGCTACTGAAGAGGTAATGGAAGCTTTGGTCATGACCTTTCATGAGCCACTTGATTAACATAGAAAACTTAAAACACAATACAGGCCCTTTGGCCCACAAAGTTGTGACGGACATGTTCCGACCTTAGAAATTAATAGGCTTACCTACAGCCCTCTGTTTTAGTAAGCTCCATGTGCCTAGCTAAAAGCCTCTTAAAAGACCCCATCGTATCCGCTTCCAACACCGTTGCCCGCAGCCCATTCCACGCACTCGCCATTCTCTGAGAAATAAAGTTAACCCTGACATCTGCCGGGTACCTACTCCCCAGCACCTTAAGCCTGGGTCCTCTCGTTGCAACCATTTCAGTCCTTTGCAAAAGCCTCTCACCATCTTCTATCAGGTCACCTCTCATCCTCCTTCGCTCCAAGAACAAAAGGCCGAGATCACTGAAAATAATCCATGCTCCCCAATCCAGGAAACATCCTTGTAAATCTCCTCTGTACCTTTCTATGGCGTCCACATCCTTCCTGTAGTGAGACGACCAGAACTAAGCACAGTACTCTAAATGGGGTCTGACCAGGGTTCTATATAGCTGCAACATTACCTCGTGGCTCCTAAATTCAATTCTACGATTAATGAAGGCCAATACACCCTACGGCTTCCTAACCACGGAGTCAACCTACGCGGCTGCTTTGAGAGTCCCATGGACTCGGACCCCAAGATCCCTCTGATCCTTCACAGTGCCAAGAGTCTTACCATTATTACCATAATCTGCCATCATATTTGCCTTACCAGAATGAACCACTTCACACTTATCTGTGTTGAACTCCATCTGCCAATACTCATCCCAGTTTTTCAACCTATCAATGTCCCGTTGTAACCTCTGACAGCCCTCCACACTATCCACAACACCTCCAACCTTTGTGTTATCAGAAAACATACTGATCCATCCCTCCACTTCCTCATCCATGACATTTATAAAAACACGAAGGGTAAGGTCATGGCAGCGGAGGACTTCAAGTTTGAAAACCTTACTCAACTCTTTAAGAAGGAAGGAAGGCAAAATAAATTATATTCATTTAGCCTAACTTCAGTGGCTGGGAAATAGTTGCAGTCTATTAGTAAGGATGAGGTTTCAATGTGCTCTGATACTAATGATAAAGTAAGTCAAAATCCGCTAGGTTGACGTGAAAGGAAATCTTACCTAACGAAGCTGTTAGGGTTCCTGGAGGAAGTAACAAGCAGGGTATAGGAAGGAGAGGGTGTGGATGTGATTTAGTTGAATTTTCGGAACGTGTTTGATAAGCAGCCACATACGGAGCTGCTTGATAAGATGAACACAAATGGCGTTACACGGAAGTTTTTGGCACGGGTCGGGGAGTACCTGACATGCAGGAGGCTGCAAGTAAGAATAGAATGGGCCTTTTCTGGATGACTCGGTGACTAGTGGTGTTCCTCTGTGGTCATTATTGGGACCACTATTTATCACATTATTTACTCTGTACTAATCTCATTAATTTCTCCGCCTTGTCATCACCTCACAGATAAAGCTCAGTAATCAGCCCTGCGTTGCCTGCCTGTCTCCTGAATGTCTGTACAGGTGGAACAAAATGTGCCCTTCCGTCTGCGAATTGTAGAGTAAACAAGGACAGACACTGTCCTCAGTAACACATCTCAACCAGCGCCCTGAGCCTCAGACCGTGTCTTTGATTACGTGTACACGGTAACCTACCGAATAAATGCACCTGTCTTTTCGGGTGAGCTTACAGTCACTCCTGTGTGAAGAGTTGTCCTTGAGCTATCTCGATCCCAGGGCAATATTCCCGATGACTCCTTCCATGAGAGTCTTCATCTTTCTCTCTGTCTTACTGGTGTTTGCTTGCTGTGTGACGTTGGACGGTAAGTATTGGCCTTAAATTTAGCTTCTCGTGTGTTGGGATTCCCATTTTTGGCAGTGAGGAAAGGCAGTGATGGAGAATGACTGGGCGCCTGGGAGCAGTGTTGAGTGAGTGAAAAATAATTAGACAATAGGACTTATAAGTACATCAAAATAAAATGTCTCTTTAGGAGGTGGGAGATGAAATAGTAGGAATATCAGTAATGATCTATCAAATATCACTGGATTCTGGAATGGTTCCGGAAGACTGGAGAATTGTAATCGTCACTGTGCTCTTCATGAATCGAGAGAGCAGAAGAAAGGAAGCCAGTTAATCCGACCTCAGTGTTTGGAAGATGTCTAGTTGATTATTAAGGATGAGGCCTCATGGTACTTGGAGGCATATGGTCATATAGGCAGTAGTCAGCATGGTTTCCTCAAGGCAAAACCTTGCCTGATAAATCTGTGGAATTCTTTGAAGAAATAACAAGCAAGATAGACAAAGGAGAATAGGGTGATGTTGTGCACTTGGATTTTTAGCAGGCCTTTGCAAGGTGACAACATGAGCCGGCTTAACTAAGAACGACTTCTTGGTATTATGTGACAGATTGTAGGATGGATAAAGCAGTGGCTGGTAGGTAGGCGGAAACGAGTAGGAATAAAGGCTGCCGTCCGTTACGAGTGGTGTACCAAAGGGGTATGTGTTAGACCGACTCTTTTTACGCTTTATGTCAATGATTTAGGTGAGTCAATGGCTTTGTTACAAAGTTTGCAGACTTAAGACCATGGATGCAGACCATAAGCCAAGATGACATAGGAGCAGAAGTAGGCCATTACATCATCGCTGATACCGGATACCATTCAACTCCATGCATCGGCCTACGTCCCATATCCTTTGATGCCCTGGACGTTCAGTAAACGATCGACTTCCACCTTTAATATACACGGGACTTGGCCTCCACTGCAGTCTGGGCGGAGCATTCCATCGATTCACTGCTCTCTGGCTATAAAAAAAGAAATCTTTCTCGCCTCTGATCTAAAAAGTGCCCCCTCAGTTTTCAGGATCTGCCCTCTAGTTCCGGGCACTTACCCAGAAGAATCACAATCACCACATCCAACTTGTCTAGTTCTATCAATATTCTGGAGGTTTCAATAACATTGTCCCGCATTCTTCTAAGTTCCACTAAATACAGGTCCATAGTTTATACATGCTCCTCATGTACTAAACTTTTAATTTCGGGAATCATCGTCTGGAACTTCTTCTGAACTCTCGCCAATGGCAACAATTCCTTGCAGAATTATGGCGCCTAAGACTGTTGACAATACTCCAAGTGAGCCCTGACTAGTTACATATAAATTGTGAACATTATTTTCATATTTTATGTTCTATTCCCTTGTAATAATGTCAAAATTGCATTGACCTTCTACATCCGAAACTCAACCTGCACGAGCTCTCTAAAATCGCTTTGCACCATTTATGTTTGCACTTTCCCCGCATTTAGATAATAGACTTCACTTTTATTAATTTTACTAAAATGCATAATCATGCATTTCCCTACACTCTATTACAGCTAGTACTTTTTTGAACATCCTGCTGCAATCGTATGCTTCCTCAGCACTACGTCCTCTCCACCTATCTTCCTATCATCCTCAAAACTTTTCACAAAACCATCAATTCCATTATCCAAATCATTGACAAGTAATGCCAAAAGTAACAGTCCCAATACTGACACCTGACGAACACCACTAGCCGCTGGCAGCCAACCATTCCTACTCGCTGCCAGCTATCCCCTGTCAGCCGTTCCACTCTTCACACCAGTATCTTTCCTGTAATGACACAGGATTTTATCTGGTGAAGCTGCCTCATGTGTGCCCCTTATTAAATCTATTCTTACCATTGAAGAAAATGATATCTACGCCCCCTCCTTAGTCCACCTTGCTTGTAACTTCCTCAAAGAGTTCATAACAGATTTTTCAGGCAAGATTACCCATAACAGAACCATGCTGATTTTGACTAACTATATCATTATCCTTCAATTACCCTGAAACGTCATCCACAACGATGGACTCCAACGGTTTCTCACCACTGAGTTTAGGGTAGCTTGCCAAAAATTACCTTCCCTTTGCCTTCTTCGCTTCTTAAATTGTGGAGTGACATTTGCAATTTGCCAGTCCTCCCTTTCCACATCTCTTTTCAAATCGTTTCTTGAAGTATTATACCCATTGTACCTGCTATCCCTTCAGCAACCCCTTTCAGAACTGGGATATAGTCCATCTGGCCCAGGTGAATTATTCAGATTAAGACTTCTAACTTTTCATTTATAGTAACAATAGCACTGTCTCCTGCTCCCTGACACTCACAGACCTCTGGCACACTGCTAATATCGTCCACAGTGAAGACAGATGCAAAATACTTATTAAGTTCTCTTGCCGTTTCTTTGCCGCCCATTATAACCTCGGCAGCACCTTTTCCAGTTGTCCAATATCAATTCTCCCCAGCTGTTTACTCTTGATATAAATAAAAACTTTATAGTGTGCTGCTTTATATTATGGGCTACACTACCGTCATATGTCATCTTTTCCCTTCAAATAGTTTTTTTTAGGAGTCTTTTGTTGGAATTTAGAAATATCTCAACCATCCAACTTTCTGTTCACCTTTGTTACATTATATATACTTTCCTTGGCTTTTATACAGTCCTTAATTTTATTTGTCAATCACAGTCGCCTACCTCTGATTGTCTGGGACAGTTCTATTCAACGCCTTGTGAGCTATTGGCAGATGATTCCACTCCCTCTGTTCTGCCATCATCCCCGCAAGCATTGTCCTCCAATCCACTACAGCAAGCTCCTCTCTCATACTTCTGTAATATATTTGTTCCAATGCTATACCAGAGCGTCTCATTTATGCTTCTCCTCCAAAACATCATATGAATTTAATCATATTATGATCACTGCCTCCTTAAAGTCTATCGTACGTTCCCTAAGGAAATATGGGTTGCTACACGACAGCTTTCCCCAAATAAAATCTGCTGTAAAATCCACATCGTCTGCATTCAAGAAACGGAGCGACAGATCGTTTTGAGGAAGTTGAGAGGCTGCGGAAACAGATTAGGAGAATATGCAAAGAAATGCTGATGAAATACAGTGTCGGGAAATGCATCGGCATGCACTTTGTAGCGGAAATGCAAGGAATGATTGTTTTTAAAATGGAGAGGATATACAAATCAACGAGGATGCAAACTGATTTGAGAAACCTTCTGCTGCGTCCCCGTAAAGGTTAATTTGCAGGGTGAGTCGGTGTCGCGAAAGAAAATGTCACGTTAGCATTCACTTCGGGAGGAATCAGTTGTAACATCAGTGATGCATTGTTGAGACTTTATAAATAACTGGCGTTGACTCACTTGGTTGTCAGCAGTTCTGGGGCCGCTACTTTAAGCAAGGATGAGCTGATAGTTTACAGAAGGCTCAAAGGAGGATCACAAGATTCCTGGAATTGAAGCTTTATCGTTTGAACATGGTTTGATGGCTTTTGGCAATTACTCGCAAGAATTTAGTACGATGAGGGAAGATCACATTTGGCATTTACCGTATATAGAATGCATTAGATAGAGTGTATTTGCAGAAATTTCGTTTGGTGAGATGCCCTGGACCAGAGGGCGCACACTCAGAATAGAGGGACGTCTATTTAAAAAGGAGATAAAGATGAAGGTCTGTAGTCAGTGAGCGGTGAATCTGTGGAATTCCTTGCCAAGGACGTATGTGGTGGCAGGGAAGTTGGCCTGTACAAAGCGGAAGATTATTACTTCCTTTATCTGTCTGGGCATGAAAGATTACAGTAGACAGTAAATGAGTTTGCCTACAAAATTATGAGGGTATAGATAGGGTGATTGTAAGCAGGAGCTGAAGATTCTTCACTCAGAAGGTGGTACCATTATGGAACAGACCGCTAGTGTAAGTGGGGCATGCGAGCTCCATTACAACATTTAAGAAAAATTTGAATAGGTGTATGTATGGTACCGGTATGAAGGGCAATGGCCCCAGTGCAGATCGTTTGAATAGTAATTTTAAGTCAAGTCAGGTCAAATTTATTTATAAGACACATTTAAAAACAACCCAATTTGACCAAACTGCTGTATAAACCATAACAGGTAGCTAAAATCCCAAATATAAAAAGCACAGATCTAACCAACAAGCCACCCAGCTTATAGGCACAAAATAAACAACACATGAGTCTAGGCCACATCAGGGATATTCCAACGCTAGTGAATAAGGTAAGTTTTGAGCCTGGACATAAAAGAGTCAATAGACAATAGACAATAGGTGCAGAAGTAGACCATTCGGACCTTCGAGCCTGCACCGCCATTTTGAGATCAAGGCTGATCATCTACTATCAATACCCGGTTCCTGCTTTGTCCCCATATCCCTTGATTCCCCTATCCATAAGATACCTATCTAGCTCCTTCTTGAAAGCATCCAGAGAATTGGCCTCCACTACCTTCCGCGGCAGTGGATTCCAAACCCCCACAACTCTCTGGGAGAAGCAGGTTTCCCTTAACTCTGTCCTAAATGACCTACCCCTTATTCTCAAACCATGCCCTCTGGTACTGGACTCTCCCAGCATCTGGAACATATTTCCTGCCTCTATCTTGTCCAACCCCTTAATAATCTTATAAGTTTCAATCAGATCCCCTCTCAATCTCCTTAATTCCAGCGTGTACAAGCCCAGTCTCTCTAACCTCTCTGCGTAAGACAGTCCAGACATCCCAAGAATTATCCCCGTGAATCTACGCTGCACTTCCTCTACAGCCAGAATGTCCTTCCTTAACCCTGGAGACCAAAACTGTACACAATACTCCAGGTGTGGTCTCAGCAGGGCTCTGTACAAATGCAAGAGGATTTCCTTGCTCTTGTACTCAATTCCCTTTGTAATAAATGCCAACATTCCATTAGCCTTCTTCACTGCCTGTGGCACTTGCTCATTCACTTTCAGTAACTGATGAACAAGGACTCCTAGATCTCTTTGCATTTCTCCCTTACCTAACTCTACACCGTTCAGATAATAATCTGCCTTCCTGTTCTTACTTCCAAAGTGGATAACCTCACACTTATTCACATTAAACGTCATCTGCCAAGTACCTGCCCAGTCGCCCAGCCTATCTAAGTCACCCTGAATTCTCCTCATCACATGTCACACTGCCACCCAGCTTAGTATCATCAGCAAATTTGCTGATGTTATTCTCAATACCTTCATCTAAATCGTTGACGTAAATTGTAAACAGCTGTGGTCCCAATACGGAGCCCTGTGCCACCCCACTAGTCACCACCTGCCATTCCGAGAAACATCCATTCACCGCTACCCTTTTCTTTTTATCTGCGAACCAGTTTTCTATCCATGTCAATGTCTTCCCCCCGTTGCCCTGAGGTTTGACGTTGCCCACCAATTTCCTATGTGGGACCTTATCAAATGCCTTCTGAATATCGAGGTGCACTACATCCACTGGATCTCCCCCGTCTAACTTCCTGGTTACATCCTCGAAAAACACTGAGCGGAACACAGTGCTGCAGTCGAAGGGATCCTGTAATATTTCTATTTTATTGTCAACCTGCGCAGCAGCTTTGACTGTCTTATTGACTCGGAACCGAAGATCCCTCTGATCCTCTACACTGCCAAGAGTCTTACCATTAATACTATATTCAGCCATTATATTTGACCTCGCAAAATGAACCAAATCCCAATTAACTGAGTTGAACTCTATCTGCCACTTCTCTGCCCAGTCTTTCATCCTGTCATGATCCCGCTGTAATCTCTGACACCCCTCCACACTAACCACAACAACCCAAACTTTGTGTCATCGGCGAATTTACTGACCCATCCCTGCATTTCCTCAACCATGTCATTTATAAAAATCAGGAAGAGTAGGGGTTCCAGAGCAGATTCCTAAGGCACACCACTAGTCAGCGACCTCCAAGCAGAATATGAACCATCTGCAAACACGCTTTGCTTTCTGTATACCAGCCAGTTCAGGATCCACAAAGCAATGTTAGCTTGGATCCTATGCCACCTTACTTTCTCAATAAGCCTTGCATGGGGCACCTTATCAAATGCCATGCTGAAATCCACATACCCTGCATCTGCGCCTCTATCTTCATCAATATATTTATTCACATCCACAGAATACTCAATCAGCCTCGTAAGGCACCACCTGACTTTGACAAACCCATACTGACATTATGTCTCTCCAAATGTTCATAAATCCTGCCACTCTGGAAATTCCCCATCAATTTACCAAGGAAGATTCACTAGTCTATAATTTCTTGGGCTATTTCTACTCCCTTTCTGAAATAAAGAAACAACATGGGCAGCATTCCAATCCTGTGGGACCTCTCCCGCCCTCATTGTTGATGCAAAGATCATCGCCAGAGGCTCAACAACCTCTTCCCTCGCTTTCAACAGTAGCCTGGGGTACATCCCGTCCGGTCTCGGTCACTTATACAACTTGATGCTTTCTAAAGGTTCCTGCATATCCTATTCCTATTTATCTACGTTTTCAAGCTTTTCCGTCCGCTGCGTCAAACCTACAAACACCAAGATCCTTTTCCGTAGTGAATACAAAAGCAAAGTATTCATTAAGTACCTCTGCTATCTCCTCCGGTTCCATACACATTTTCCACTGTCACACTTGATTGGTTTTATTCACTCACATCTTATCCTCTTGTTCTTCACATACTTACAGAATGCCATGGGGTTCTTCTTAATCTTGCCCGCCAAGGCCTTCTCATGGCCATTTCTGGTTCTCCTAATTTCACTCTTGAACTCCTTCCTGCTAGCCTTATAATCTTCTAGATCTCTATCATTACATGGCTTTTTGAGCTGTTCTTTCCTTCTTGAATAGATTAACAACAGCCTTTATACACCATGATTCCTGTACCCTACCATCCTTTCCCCATGTCGTTGGCACGAACATACGCCGAACTACACGCAAATATCCCCTGAACATTTGCCACATTTCTACAATATGCTTCCCTGTTAACATTTTTCCGATTTATGCTTCCACGTTCTTGCCGATACCCTCATATTTCCCCTTACTCCAATTAAACCTTGCCCGAATTAGTCTGTTCTTATCACTGTACAATGATATGGTAAAGGAGATAGAATTGTGATCACTATCTCCAAAATGCTCTCCCATGGAGAGAACTCACACCTGATCAGGTTCATTTCCAATTATCAGATGAATTACTTCTCTTATAGGGGTATCCAGATATTGCGTCAAGAAACCTTCCTGAACACACCTAACAAACTCTTGCCCATCTAAACTCCTCACTCTAGGGAGATGCAAATCAACATTTGGGAGATTAAACTGCTATTATTATTCCTTTCAAGAATCTGTCTCCCTACCTGTTCCTCGATGTCTCAGTTACTATTGGGTGGTCCACAAAAAATAACCCAGTAGAGTTATGGACCCCTTCTTATTCCAAACCTGCGCCCACAGAGACTCCGCAAACAACCCCTCCAAGACTTCCTCCTTTTCTGCAGCCATGACACTATCTCTGATCTGCAGTGCCCCCAACAGTTACACTTTCTTGTTGTATTTAGGGGTTTAAGGAACGAGAGTGAGCTTAGAGCTGGTAGTTAGAGAGTTTATACAGTAAAATAAAGTCAAAATGATCTCAATGCGGATTCGTTACTTATGGCCGAAATGTGAAGCGGCATCAAAAAGATAAAAGTGGGTAAATAGCTCCTCAGAGTCAATGGTCGATGCAACATTTTTTATTGGCGCGGCTGGACGAAATGAATAAATCCGGACTCTGATGGCGTGATACTTTATCAGACAATCATCCTTGGCGCCCACCGTCAGCAACAGAACAGCCGAATGACGGAACAAAAACAGGAAATACTGTAAACATTCATCGAGGCAAACCAGAATATGTGGAAAAACAGTTAAAGTATCTCTCCTCAGAACTGCTCTGAGAGAGATCCCTGACACGAGTGTTAACTGGTTTCTCTTTCCATTCCAGCTGCTTGGGTCTCAGTGCTTCCAGCATTCCCGAGTTTGTTCCCTATACCAGCATTTGACACATCACTGACTTCAGAACAGAACATGAACTAATTCCAACAGATACAGCGGAGACTGACACAACCTCACAGACAGACCTAAGGCCTCCCACTGAATCCACCACAGGGTAGCAGGGGAGAGCAATTTAACATCCAGTAGCGAACTCATTGCCCTAGTCAGATGTCTGTAAGAGTGTCAGATGTAGATATAATATAATGCATGTCATGGTATTGATAACAATGTATCACCACTTCGGTTGTATTAGTTGTCTTAGCAGCGATATTTTTTCTACTGCTTTCCATTTAGAAGAATCACGGACTGTTATTAAAAATCAACTACAGGTTCGTCTTACAACATAGAAACCCTGACTGTTGCCAATGTGTTACGACCCGTCAATGCTTTGATTGTTGAACTAATCTCAGAAAATGTGCTTGCATAAAAATGCAGACAATCATTTGCTATAATCCACGAACAAACACAATATTTGCAAATGCAGCACAGTTGCTACAAGACCAAAAGCACCCGAAAGAGATCCGAGCATCCCATTATTGATCACAAACCGCTGGGGAAAAGCTGCCTGACACACTCAATGCCACAGAAATTGGCCGATTCGCGGAATTCCTGCTGCAGTTTGCTTTTAGATACAAATGCCAGCATCTATGGTCCCGCAGTTTCCGCTCCATTCCTGAAATACGGAATACTGGGACTGGGATATGACAGATTAAACCAGCGACAGAATCAATCCCAACTTTATAAGTAACTTCAACATCCACCCACTGCAGCTGACACTGCGGCTTACCGAGAAGTGCAGGATTCTAAAGTTCCTCCTCTGTCTCCTAGTCTCTGGTACTGTGTAGGTGCGTGCGGTTCATTCTGTACCTGTCAGTCTCTGGTACAGTGTAGGTGTGTGCTGCTCATTCTGTACCTGTCAGTCTCTGGTAGAGTGTGAGTGCGTGGGTTTCATTCCGTACCTGTCAGCTTCTGATACAGTGTGAGTGTGCGGGTTTCATTCGTTACCTGTCAAATCACTCTGTAAAGAATTGATTTCTGATGTTAGTCTGAAATGTCCCCTTATAGAGTCTCCACGTTTGGTTCCGTTGCATTGTTGATGTATAACTTTTAAAGTAGCAGCTGACATCCACCTTATCTCTACATTTGATGACTCTGAACACTTCTATCATATGTCCCCTCATTCGATGCCAACTTAGGCCAAAGAGATTTAATTCTCTCGATATTCCTGCATAGCCCATACTCTGCAGTCATGCAATGAGTCTAGTCGCCTTTCTCGAGACATGATCTCCTCTAAGCGCATTATATAACCAAGCATTATATTGACTTTCCTAATTGCTTCAGTGCATTGTTTAGGTGTTGATACCGATGTCTACACGTACAGCCAAATTCCTCTCATACAATGCACTTTCTTACTGAGGACCCCATTGCATATTTATGTCTAATATTTCTACTTCCTATATGTAATATTTTAAGTTTACTTACATTGAATTTCAGCTGCTATTTATCTGCCTTACACTTACTGGCTACTTGTTAACATCATTGTAGGGGAACACTTTCGCAAAACAGGAGTTAAGAATAACCGCTATGTACTCCTCTGTATAATGTAATACCCCACTGTTATTCCAAATGCACTTAACTTCCCACTTTACGTTTCTTTTATGACTAAAATATTGACAAAATCGCTTGGGCTTTGTAATAGCAGTATCAGCAATATCTTTCTCAACGTGCCTTTGGCAATCTGAATTTCCCTTTTGACTATAGCTCATATTTTAATATGCCTTATTTTTAAAATATATTACATTTTTCTGTATTCTTTATATAGTTGTCTTTTCTTCAATATTTTATATATATCGTTGTTCATCCACGTTGTCGGTCTGTTGTTGTTTTTTATTGCTTCTTCTCCTGACATTGGGCATGAACATTTCCTGCACTGCATTCATGACCTCATTACATCGATGCCATTGTTACGCAATTCACTCAACATCAAGTAGTTTCTTCCAGTTTGTTCTCTGAGGACTTTGCATACCTGCATAAACTTTTCTTTTCTTTTTTTTGAAATTCAATATAACTGTTTTGATTTTTATTGATATACTCCCCTAAAGTACTTAGAGACGAACAATATTATGATCACATGTTCTTGAAGGCTCAACAACTTCCGAACTCAAAATTGTGCCTTGACTGTTACGGGGTATCATATCTAGACAGGCTTCCCCATGCTGGTCCCCTTGCCTCTCTGTGCTTCTTCACATTCCATCATTTGTTATGTATCCCCTGGCTTTGCCAAAACTCTTCGCCTGCATCACCTCACTTCTGCATTGACGTGAAAAGATTTAAATGGAAAAAAAGTTATTAAGTTAAATAGAAAAGTACTCATCCACCTATGACGTTCACAATTTTTTAACGTCATAAACATCACTCGTAAATTGTTCTGCTCCAAGGAAAACAAATTCACACAAGAGGAATACTATTAGAATTTTCATTCATATTGGGCTTCCAACCGGATAATGATGTCAATTACAACCAACGTTTCAATGACAAGCTCTGCAATCTTCGTCAGCGATGATGTCTAATGACATCAAGACTTCGGTTGTAATTAACACCTGCAGCCGGCGAGAAGTCCGAGAAGGTTTTTTTTTTGTCAGATATGTTGGGAAAGCACCAGCTCCTTTCACATACATTCATATCTTACCGGTGCAATAGTAAGTCAATATTTTGTCTGAATGTTCACGGGGAAGGAGTGAATGTAGTTCAGCCCCTGACCGTGAACTCGGGCCCAGTTTTGGTAGGACATAAATGTCACCATCACCATGATAGCTGCCCTGTCTCATATCGCCTCTTTCCTTCTGTCAGCCATGTACAGAGAGAACACTATCTTACGGGCAATGAACGCACCGTTCAGCTTGCCTTAGGCCTTTCGAAGAAAAAGAGTGTTGTTTGCACCTTCTATTTGCATCATCGAACATTTGTAACGAGGACGTGTTCTCCCTGATCTTCAACGTCCATAGCTGAACAGGTTTTATGCGAGGTTCTCAGACAGTCAGCCTGATTCCACTGACACTTTTTTGGAAACTTTTGCCTGCTCCTGATTCAGCATTTTTTTGTTACTCTCAAAATGAGATGAAGAAAACTTAGTGATTTCCCTGTGGCAGGGAAGGGGATTGTCAGGCAGTGTGGTAGTGACAGCTGACTCAGTGGTCAGTGGGGAAAGTCAGAAGATACTGTGGCTGCAAAGGAGACAACATGATGGCGCGTTAACTCCCCATACAAGGGTTCAGAATGTATAGGTGCAGCAGCAGGATATTGTGAAGAATCAAGAAACAAGTGAGAAGCAAGATTCTCTGGCACAAATCGGCACCACTGTCATGGTCACAAAATGGGAAGTGTTTCTATATACTGAGGGCATAGAGTGAGAAAGGAGGCCTCTTTCCTTCTGTCAGCCGTGTACAGAAAGATCAGTATCTTATGGCCAATGAACACACCATCCAGGTAGCCTTTGGTCTCTGGAAGGAAAATGGAGTTTTCAAGAATAAGTTATAATTCCAGACCAACTCAGAGCTCCTCCCCAGATCCAGGACAGGACACAATGGCAGTACCGCACTTTGAATTTATAATCATTTGTCCAGTAAAAATATACCCAAACAGACACAGTTTGATTACTCCGCTGGTCCTGGAATTGCTAAGAACTGCTCCTGGACTCAGGAACTGACTCTGGCTGCTCTTCGTGTTAGACCAAATGTCACGTTTTGACCGTGAACTTGGACTCTGTCTCTGCAGGACATAACTTTCATGGATATGGCCCTGACATTGTCCACTGAACCCCCCCCCCCCCGTCTCGTATCACCTCATTCTTCCTGCCTCCCATGTACACAAAGGACAGTATCTTGCTGCATCGAATGCACCATCCAGCTGTCCTTTGGGGCCTTGAAAGAAACTTGTGCGATCACCCTCTATTCAGAAGTCAGCCCGTGTCCACAAACACTTTTGTTAACCTTTGCCTGTACCCGGTTCTACGAATTTCTTCAAGTTCAAAATCAGACGAAGAAACACTAGTGGTTCCCCATGTGGCAGGGACGGGGATAGTCACGCAGTGCGTTTGTGACAGGGGACTTGACAGCTAGGAAAACAAACAAGAGATACTGTGGTCACAAAAGAGACCCAGGATGCTGCCATGCCTCCCAAGTGTTATAGTCCAGCTGTAATCGAGCAGCTGCAAGATTTTCTCAAGGTTTATAGTGAAAAACAAGAGGTTATGGTGCATACTGGCACCAATATCGTTGTAAAAAAAGAGGGGAAGAGTTTCTGCAGACTGAGTATATAGAGTTAGGAAATAGAGTGAAGAGAAGGACGTACAAGTTCACAATTTCAGGATTACTCCCAGTGCCATGGTCTGGTGTAGCTAGGAATGGGATGATAGTACAATTGAATGAAAAACTAAGGAAGTGGTGCAGGGGGCAGGCTTTCAAGCTTCGATCAATGAAACATACTTCTGAGCAAGTGGTGACCTATCGAAGAGGGTCGAGTTGTTTCACCTGAACTTGAGGTGAATTAATACGCTGGACGTGACATGATGTTGGCTAATGCTACTGGGGGGGGGGTGTTTAAGCTGGTATTACAGGGGGCGGGGAGTCGGTACTCCAGGACACTTAGTAAAGGATTGGACACATTGGTAGACATCAGTGGAAGTACGGACAGGGAAAAACAAATAAATAGGTACGATGATACATATAGTTTGAATTGCGTGGTTTTGAATGCAGGGTATATAATGGGTAAAATTCCAGAACTTAGAAGATGGATCAGTACATGGAGCTACAATGTTTTGGCCATTACAGAGATGGGCAGGGATGCGTGATTAATCTACCAGGCTTTTGAAGTTTTTCAAAAGCTGGAGAAGGTAGTAAAGTTGTTGTGAGTTGGTCGACGAAACGGGGACAATATCACAGCTGCAATTAGGGGAGACATAATGGAGGTTGCAGACACTGAGACCATTTGAGTAGTACTCAAATCAGAAAGAGTGCAATCAAGCTGAAGGGATTTTACTGCTACCTGCATAATGAGTCATAAGGGCGTGTGGTCTGTACAGAATACTCTCAAACGGGTGATTGCTCCCTTTCTGCTTCTGAGATCAATTTACAGTCTATCAATTGACAGTCTCTCCACAGGTTCTTCCCTTTCTACAGCTCTGTTACTATCATACTCTCCCTGTGTTTCAATGGCACTCTCCTTACGATCTTTAATCGACTCTGTGAATTTTGAAACATCTGAACGAGGCGAAGTTCAGAAGCCATTGCTACCCTTGTGATTGTCAATTCTCCGTGATAGATTGGAGTGTCCCACAACATATGTAACAACCATGCCAGCTCAGTTAACACTTGTCCAGTTTTCTACCTTAACTGCAGGAGCAATGCAATCTTCCGTGGATTTCGCAATTTCTTTATGACTAGGAAAATGATTGTTTGAATTTATGACTAACGTACTCATATTTAAAATTGCCTTATTCGAAAGCTCCTCTAAACTGCAATTGGGCGTGGTCGTTATCTGCACACGTGACCATTTAATGTAAACACATACTTCAGTCCATTCTTCAGCTCTTTTCTGAATTTGCTCTGCGTCAGTGTATAGATGCAAGTATTGGTGCACATACTCAAAACTTGGAGCATGAGCCCACATTGTTGTAGGATGTATACCGGGGAACTCAAATAACTGTCATGATAAAAGTAATTTACCGTTTGCCATTGCAGGGAAAAAACTACACAGGGTATCCAAAATAATATGAAATTAGCTGAAATTGCAAACAACAAAATCATTGATTTTCTGCGCTTTTCCACCTCGGTATCTTTCTGCTTATCGCTGCTCTTCCGAAGCCCTCTGCGGACCCTATTTGCCGCAATAATGTGTCTTACTGTTAACCCATTGAACACTAGAATTAAGACGATCGGTAGCAACGGTGCTAAAATGTTATCCAGTAGTTCGATTCCTTTCCACACAGGTAAAGTAGCGTATTCATGTGTGAAGGCGCAACGCCACGACACGTTTTCAATGATGGCGTAAGGTTCAATGGCAAAGTAAAATGGTACACTTCTCCCGCAGCTCACTATAAACACGGTCAACATAACCACCGTTGCAGTTCTCTCAGTGCAGTATCGCTCCCCAAGCTTTCCACAACATATTGCAATGAAACGATCGAAGGTCAAACTGACCGTAAACCAAACAGAACAGTCTCTCGTCAGCACCATCAATACCATTGTCAGAGCGCATACAGGAGTGATGAGCAGGGATCTGCAATAAATGTAGATATTGTTGGTCTGTTCCACTAAAGCGAAAACTATAACCACCATTAGATCCGCTGTTGCCATTCCAACCAGGTAACGAGTAATGCATTTGGAGAGTCCGCATTTTCCCTGAGACAGGATCACAATCGCCGTTAAGTTAACTGCAGGAAATTTGGAGAAAAAAATATAACAAAATAATTTTCGTTAGCTATGCTTTGCAGGGTATGCTGATTGTTATGCAGGATATAGATATTTTGGAAGTGAAAAGCATAATTTCAATGTGTGCGGACGCCGTCGATGCACTCCCCCGGAGGACAATGATGGAGAGAATTGACAGCGGGCTGTCGACTTTCTGACAGTTAAGAGGCGGGCATCTGATTTCTACGACTCACGTAACGGTGAACGGTTGATCTCTCCATGAAGAACATCATTTCCATTAGAGTTAAAATAGCTGACGGGATTATTCGTAGTGAAAAAATAAGATTCAATGCATAAATTATAATTTAGTGGCTTAATGGGAGAGCAGACCTGAGTGCCGATATTCGACTGGCTGGTCAGTTGAAAAAGCTTCTGATCCGGAACAGCGACCACTATCGGTACAGATAACCGAGTAAGATGAACCAATGAAACTATGGCAATTTCGGCACCAACGTCATTGACAAAACAAAAAAAAACACCACAAAGAAAAAAAAGGAAACTGAATAACAAAACGATCAGATATTTAAATCCTCAATTCTAGAAATACATTTCAGTAAAAGTACAAACAGCAGTGGATCAAAAGTTAGAAGAAGACGGCATCACACATAGATTGACCAGCTCCCGTATCTTACCAGGGATACCGATCGCCACAATTGCCGGATAGAAAACGCTCACGATGTAGTAAATCGCTGGATATCCCATATTCCGTCAGCAGCAGTGTAACGCTCCGACTGCTCATATGGACTGGTAGCAGGTTTTACAGAGTTATATGCAATTAAGAGCAATTCCACAGAGGGAGTTAGTCTGCTTATCACATCAGACACAACGGGGACAACCAGCCACATAAACACTGACATTAAAATAATTTTCTCACTCCGTCACCGTGCTATAAATACGTATCCACAGGGAATATTACAATTTATTAACTTCTAAACAAAAGACAATATGAACGTTGCCAATGTATTTTCCAAGACACCTGGCTTCAGAGGCTGTAATGGGACATTTTCTCATCAGTGTTTTTTCAAACATAGGCAACCATCTTGAACAAGTAACATCGACAATCGATTCTAAACGGATTTATTTGGACAGACTGGAGGAGCACATTCATATCGGACATTGAGGCAGGACATTGGCTCGGAAGGTGAAATGGAGTACACTCCATTAAAGGGGAGATAGGATCATTTTTTCTTTCGCTCGTACTAGTAATTTCGAATCATTTGAATGTCGAATGTCACAGTTACAACTGATGACATGTATCACAATAAAACACTGTGTGCGTATGTTCATCCAAGCATATAAAATAGATTGAGTGCAGTTTTCGAGGGACTTTTCATAATAATAGAAATAAAAAATAGGCGCCGACTCAGATTTAGACGTGGCTTGTGGACGGATTGATGAACGTTCCTTTCTGCATTAGCAGAGAGTGTCCGGCTGATCCTTTGTGTATAACAAGTGCTCGGTTGGATCGTTGTTAGGTCCGTTAATATTTACTATAAATATTAATTACTTAGATTTCAAAGTAGAAAAATGATTCAGAAAAATTGCGGAGAATCCTAGGTTGGAGGCTTTGTTACAGACAGGAACTCAAGAAAAATGGCAGATGGAATTTAATGCAGGCTAGTGTGAGGTTAACTGCGTAGCGAGGAAAGATACAACAGGTTAAGAAGCAGCTAATGAATATTTCGACTTTAGTGTGCAGTATTTAAAAAGAGTGCTGGGAATACAGATCGATAATTCAAGAGCAGATCGTCTCGTACTGAGCAGTCAAAACATTGGCCTTCACAATCTGTTCACTGCGTACAGGAGTTCGGACGTTATGTTAAAGCTGTACAACACATTGGTGAGGCTGCAGGGAGAACATTGTCCGGCTGTTCCGGTCACCTACCGGAAATGTTTTGAAATGTCAATAAGCTTTAAACTTTTAGCGATAATTTAAAAAGAGTTCGGGAACTGAGGAGAACAGTTCGAGGGGCAGGTTGAATAGATCAATAAATTATTCGCTTGACAGCAGGAATATGAATGGTGATCATACAGCAAATGTAGAGCAGAAGTACAGAAAATTGTGACAGTTACAGACAGGGCGAATTCCCGGAGATATTCCCCATCATCTGAGTGGATCTACAAGAGTTCCTAGGTTTGGGGTGAAAGTTGAATTATTGAAAATGGGTATGTGCTGAAGTTTATTCACTGGGTGGGTCGAACGTGTGTGGAAGAATGGCCAGCGAAAGTGGCAATTTTATCATTGGAGTGAAGGTTGTGCCGGCACGTGTATGAGCGTCGGACGGAGAGTGCAGAAATGGGACAGGGCAGGGAGCTAGACAGACAGAAGACCCTATTTCTCTGTAGTAATAATCAACTACTCATGACTATCTCTGTACTATTTCTCCATTCAGTGTCTTAACTTATTTTTCACTTTGTCACCACTCTAAGTACGTACAAAACTGCGGATGAGGTCAACCTCATATTTCTTGCACACTTCCTTCTGCTCTTGGAAGACCCCCTCATTGCCTATTGAGGAATTCGTACCGATGTTCAGCCTCCGGTTGTCTAGAGAAAGTCTGACGTCAGTATTCGTCGAGGAACTGTTATCGATGTGCGGCTCCCGGTAGGATGACTCACTGTAGGATAACTCACCATTCTATATCCATTTTTCAGCTGGTATCAACGTGTGGCTCTCGGCTCGTTTGGGAATGTTTCAGCATTGGTAACGCGCTTTACCTTATTACACTTTGAATCCCATTTGAAGGCTGTCTGCGCCTGTCTCAAAAATTTACTAATCTTACTTGAGAATTGCTTTTTTTCCCATCCCTGATTCGTAAACATCTGTCTTTTGTTGCGACAACAGACCGTTTAAATTTCTACACCGCCATTTTTATTACCAACAACGTCAGTAATCATTACATCCGATTAGATGATTAATAAAGCAACACTCGCACTAGTTTTGGTTATTTCTGCGATATTTGCGTTATTACCCAGGAATAAATTTTTATCTGTATGGAATTACTCCTCAGATAGCATTGATTGCAGTCTTTCAAGTAGCGAATGGAATGAGGTAGAGAAGGACAGTGACGAACGGAGGTCCATTTCTCGGCAAAGCCGGTTCGAACTCGCACGGGTACTCTGACAGAGCGAGGATTCCCTGCAACTGTGGCCATTGCTCCAGACGCTGGAGCTGCGGCCAAGGCGGTCACTGCTCTCGGTACGCACTGCCGTGTGAAACATGATGAAGCAGGGTTCCTGTTCTGGTTGGCATCAAAACCCCTTTTAACACGCTGCGGATTTGTTTGACCGTAAGTGGTGAATATTCCATCGTATTCTTGGTGTATGTCATGTGAGGACAAAAAGTAGGATACTTTAAGAGGCGAGTCTCCACTGCGAATTTCTGCACCACGCAGAATAGGCTGGGGTCGGGGTAAAATGTACATCTTCCTAAGCACCCGTTGGAGACGGAGGACGGGATTCTGCTGGTGTGTTAGGTAACGACATGATCATCTCTTTTCCCAGCTGCGTTAGGGGATGAAGTTATAATCGGAATTACTCCAAAAAGTAAGATATGGATAATATTTGTTTCTGGGTGATGTTACGTACCCCGTAACTGGGTCACTTATCCAGCAAAGATAGAGAGGTCCGTTGAAATCTGATGGTACTATTTTTAACAGTATTTATTGATAAAATTACACAAAAATAATAGCAATGCAAACATACAGATAATATATGTGGTCAATACTAAATATAAAAGCGCGGGTATAATAATAATCAAAAAGAATTAGCTCTATCGTTGTCTAGGGGATAATGTATTGTCCGATGGAAATATAAAAGTCACTGAAGTTCATTCAAGCTGCAGCTTTTTGGTTGGAGAGAAAGACGGAGGTTTAACTTGCCCATTCCTTTTATGATGTCAATTCTTCGAGAGTCGTTGGGGGCTGATTTACCCTTTGTGGTTAGCTAAAGCCGTGCTTCCGTGGTAAAGGCCCACCAATTCCGAGGCAAATGGAAAAGGACGCACGTGGGCTTTTTCACCAGTTTTCGCTATTACGCTGTTACAGGAGTTCTGGCATTTCTTGTGGTGCGACTGAAGAGGCTCTTCCCCAGACCCTCTTTTATCCTGACTCACAGGGTCTCCGATGTCAATCAGGTTGGGATGATGCAATCCCTCCACCAACCCCCCTCGGTTCATTGCCTTGGGGCATCGATGAATCGTACAGTATTCAATTCACAATTCCGTCTCCAAGAGACAATAGCCGTTATCAATGGTTCCGCCTTTCGGAGGTCAGGACACATTCCAAACTCTTTGTGGATTCTGCATGGCTTTCTCTCATTTACTGGGTCTCCTGACCTGACTTAATAGTGATCTTGCGATTCTCAAAAAGGAGGGGGCCACGGGCGTAACAGTGATAATATCGTTCAGTCGAGTGGTCAGGAAAATTTCGTGTAAAATTGCACACTGAAATCTGAAAAATAATAACCAAGAAGACGGTGCTGCGAAGCCTCATGGAGAGCGAAGGGCACGACAAGGCACACGATGTGTCATGGCTATCTACTGCAACCGAAGACGTCTCCAATCTTGCCATTTTTTTCCTGCCATTGGACCTAAATTGCTAAGGCCGATGGAGTAGAACTGTCCCACAGCGACTTTTTTTTTTCACTATAAACTTTTGCCCGTACAGGCTTACGTCTTCGTCGGAAACGTGAGTCAATGCATTTCAACAACCAATAATTAACTGATATAGAAATAAAGCAGCAAAACAACTCAGGTCGGACATTGCACATTCATTTTCTTCCGGAATTTTAACTTGCACCATTTGTACAATCATTGCAAGTATAAACTTGTGTTCTAGTTATGATTCCATTAACATTCCAAAAAAATTGTTATTTCAAAAAAAGAGTTTTCAGTTTATCACAATGTGCACATACAAGTAGAAAGATTATACAGTTAAGTAGATTCGGAAGGATTACAGTTACGAGACCGATATGTTGATTCCCTTTCTAGTCTGTGAGGAGACCACTAGTATTTCCCTCATTCCAAGGGATCCATTACTGCGATGCTCTACAGGTTCAGCACCTATCAGACTAGTGTTATATTGATAATGTATCTGCTTGACCAGTTCGTCAATACTGCAAGGGTATTATCACAGCTCATTCAGTCCCACGATGGCTCACACAGAGAATATCACTACTTTGTCAGAACCATCTCTAAGAATAGTGGTCAGTTCCTTGCTTGCCCAGCCTCATGATATAAGACGATAAAACCAGAAAACTGTGAGATATCCCTATTTTTTAAACGTTCCTCAGCAAAATGACATTATTACTGATGATGCCCAGTAATCACTGGGCACATTGCCATTGGATAACAGAACGGAATTTCGGTGCAACAAATCCTTATGGTCTTGATTTTTCCGAATATACAGTTCAGGGGAGAGATATATACGGTCAACCTACCTACGAGTTACAGAAACAACAGCGGAAGGAATGACATTGAACCCTGGCTTTTGCTGTTGATCTCGTACTGATTTCAGGAAGTATAATGACGCTTTATTTTATATATCAACAATTCGGACCGTGTTTATATTTGGAGGCCCAGGCAGATTTTTATTTTCTTATGTCTAAATAAAATATGGAGATCTTCATTTGCAAGTCCTGCTAACACTATGTTATTTAGCTACTCACACAAAATAAATCCAGACATTTTTTCAGTGGGTTCGCAGATTAGGAAGTTCAATTATAAAAATAGGTGCATCTTATATTCCGGAGGTTTAGATGGTGGATACCACTGAGGATTATAAAAGTGTCGAGCCTTCATCATTTACAGCTTTACGAGGGTTGATTGATAAGTTCATGCCCTAAGGTAGAAGGAGTCAATTGTAGAAACCTAGCACATTTATTTTTCAAAAAAACCCCTCCTGCATTTGCAGACTTAGTCCAGCGGTCGTGGAGCATACGGATCGTCGACCTCAGAAAGTGTCCACAGAATTGGTGATTGATACGTTCGTGGCCTGAGGTAGAAATAGATGAGTTATAAGGCTCCCGTTACAGGCCCGTGAAGGTCAACTACTTGAGTGATTACGCAGATCGTTTAATAACTCATCTCCTTCTATCTTAGGCCACGAATTTATCTATCACCACTGATGAGTTCACACTTTACACTTCCGGCATAATCACTCAAAGAGTTGAACGGCATGTGCATACAACGAGAGCTGTCTAACTCAGCTCATTCTAGCTTAGGCCAAGAACTTATAAATCACCCCTGCTGTGGACACTTTCTGGAGGTCCAAGATCCGTATGCTCCACGACCGCTGGACTAAGAGTGTAAATGTAGGAAGGGACTATGTTGAAAAGTAAGTGTGCTTGATTTTCTAAGATTTACCTCTTCTACCTTAGGCCACGAGTTTATCAATCACCCCTCGTACACAACTGATGTATTTTTCTCTGATGTCTGATACTTGCAGTAAAATTGTGAATATATATGTTAAATGCACTGTGTACATATAACTATAATTTGAAGATACTTCATTATTGATGAACAATATGCTGAAATCGGCGAATAAATGTCCATGTTTTTCTTTTTGTTGTTTCAATCGGGCTATGCAAAAACAACAAGAGAGAATTATTGCAAATTCCTAATTAGATTATTCACAGTCAAAGTGAGATGCAGTTAACCCGTTGTAGTTCGGTACTTGCAGATTTCAGGATTACGCTAAGTTATCCGTTTGTGCTAAAAAAAAAAAACCCCCACAAGAAACAGTTTTAATATATTTTGAAATAATTTGTAAATAATGCTCGAATGAAATTAAACATTGCAGGGAACAGAATAAAAATATATCTGCAAATGGATAGTAAAGTAAAAAATAGCGCCAACACTCCCCTAAATCACACTCACGGTTATCTTTCTTTGTTACTGGATAGCCAATACCTGGACTTCGGTTGGATGACAACAGACATGAAGCAGCCACATTGATAGTAATGCTGAAATGTCGTAATGATAACGGGCCTGGTTTATAGATCAAAGAGGTACCGCCGTTCAACATACCGAATAGTCTGTGCTTTTACTAACACCGCACTATCCTGGCTGATGTTAATCACTGCTTCTTCTGAACCGTCACTGAGCTGAAATGATAATATCACTGCTGCCCAAGCCGACAACATCATTATAAATCCAATTTAATATTATTAACCCGAATGTTAATGTTGTTGCCTCTGCAGCCACAAGTGGTCAAAGCGACGATGTCCCGGCGTAACCTGGCCATTCACTGAAACACATTGCTAAGACATCCATATTTTGAATTTCTTATCTATAAATTCAGATTGTGGACATAAAGATAAATTAACCAGACTTGAGAAGCCGGTTTGCAGCGATAAGCCTATCTGCGGCAGTGGCGCACCAGCACATTTGCTGCGGGTCTTCCAGAGTAAACATATCAGCAGGGAACCATGGAGATGGCTAACAATGACGATATCAAAGTGTGACATACCCGTTGAGGAAGATGTGTGTAAATAGTGAGCCAGCACGGCCCAGGGAAAATATATCTTCATGTTAATTTGTTAGAGCGGCCAAAGCAGCGTAGATACTTATTTACGTGCCGATATGCACTCACTGACTGACCGATAGTTTGCGGAGAAGACTGAATGAGGGGAGGCAGATCGCGTCCATGAGGGTTTGAAAAAGAGGGACTATTGTAAAATCGGAAAAGGCATCACCAAACATTCGTGATGACCAGAGGGCGTTGTCGTCGCCATCTTCCACTAATCACCAGGCTGATGCAGATCCATTGTCCGCACTCCGTAGATCCAGTCTAGTGAAGACCGGACCTTTTTCAGCGTTTTACATTCGAATGTAAACGAATGATGCCAGTGATCACAACTAACTCCTACTGAAGGCTATGGCCTTCTGTAAATGGAAGTCCAGCACCTTATCCGCTGTCGAATAACAGGCAGTGCAATCGCCTTCCTAACGGAGAATAATGGCCTGTATTGTGCTGTAGGATTCTATGTGTCTATTCTGAGAGTTTTATACACCCTCTGGCGTTAGCTGGGGAGTGGAATGTGCAAATAAACCTGTACTATAGCGCTTCAACTTATTAGTCATTCATGTTTTGGGTATGGTGAACGGTGAGGTAGAACAAACGAACTTAGTGAGAGGTGGTGCCCGGAAGCAGATGGATCACACAGCGTGTTGTCCGAGAGGGGACAAGGTGCTGGATTTCGATTTACTGAAGGCGATTGCTAAGTCGTGGTGTTCCTGTGTGTTCTGGCTGAGTTCAGGGGTGTCTTTCGTCTCCAGGCTTTTACCGGATGTTGCAGACCGGTGGTACCGCAAGTGGGTCAACACCTGAGCAGCGACCAGGCGAAATGAGAGTCGTGGGTAGAGAGCCAGGTCTATCACAAGGTGAGAGAGATGAGGTAAGAGTAGAGCTGGGAGATTCGATAGGTTGAAACATGCTGGAGTCGTGGAGGTCTGTGATGCTCATGTTCAGAAGCCGTATGAGCGCCCTGACCAACCGATACCTCAAGGGAAGTCCGGCGATTGCCGAGTTGTTGAAGGGTGAGAGAGGGGCTCGGTGGGGAGCACAGACTGCGCGCATTGAGTCCACACAGGCAGTTGCTGCTGCGCAGGAATTCAGCAGATTGGCCAGGAATAGTCGTTGCGGTCTACCGTTCAAGAAGGTCGTGTTCGTTTCATGTGGAGGCTTCCATATGGCAGGTTGTTCACAATAATTAGCTGGCATGCAATATAGGGAGAGTAGGCTAAGTGGATATATAATTGGTTTCGAAGCACAAAGCAGAGGGTGATAGTAGAATGATCTTTTTGTTGGGGGGTACTAGAGGGTCTGACTAAAGATATGCCTCACGTATTTACACTGAGTTTATTCATTTCAGTCTTCTAAATCATTGTTCGCAAGAAATATACAAGGCATGATTCGACATTTTACCAGTATAACTGTTATCAATATAGGTGATAGAGTGGACAGTGATGAGTGTTATCGAATTCCATTGAGAATTTGATCTGCAGAGTAAGTGGGCCGAGGTGTGTGAAATGGAGCTCCATTTGGATCGGTTCGAGATGCTGCAGTTGGGATCAGGGTGTCATCTCAGGATTGCTAACATATGCTTGTGGAGACTGAAATGGGAAGGATTTACAGCTTAAAACGGGTTTAAGAAAATATTTCAGTCGGGAAGGTGACGTATTTTTGGATCACTTGGCTCTCTTACATGGAATCCAGTGCAGAGGACAGTGTTTGTACCTGATCCTTGAGGGGGGCTAATATCCAACTGGAAAGAATTTCTGGTGTTCCACGGGGCGGGTTGTTGGGGTTAAATTACAGTTTCTGAGGATGGCAAACAGACTAACAGAACAGATAATGGAGAGGCAATGGAGACAGATGTTGGTCTGACCTTAAACAAAAATCAAATGTTTGAGACATGGTGCGATGATTCTCAATATTCCCTTACTAGGGCCCTAGGCTCCAAAGTGGAGATTAAGTTATTGATGATTTTCCGTCACCATCGTCCTCTTGAGGTCAATGTCATGGATGGAGTTCATCAACACTTCAGCAATCTATGATACCCACTGCATAGGGAATTGTTTTGGACAGCTTCAAGAGAGTCCATTTTTGTCGGACTTACCCGTTTTCAACTGACACATAGGGCTGGACTTTGCAAGGCAAATGTCAATAGCAGCGCATATTCCAATGCATGAAATATGGTAAGAAAGGCAGATGAGTTCAGGTCAGAATAAACGCATGGAATTATAATACTGCACTGATTAGTGAGATTTTGTTGAAGGATTGTCAGAACTGGCGGCTTAATATTGCGGAGTTTCGTTACTTTAGAAGCGACAGAGCCGGTGGGATAAAGGAGGATGTATGGCATTGCTGGTCACGGATTTTTTTATTCCTCTGCTCAGTCAGGACAGACTGGAAAATTCGTCTAGTGATGTTTTGTCGGCCGAACTATGGAATAAGAATAAGATCACTTTTGTAGGGCTATACTTCAGAACGCATTGCAGAGTTCGGGGTTTAGAAGAACGCATTCATAGACAGAATGTTGCAGAAAGTATAATGTTGCTATGGTAAGCAAATTTGACTTTGTACTTGTTGACCATGACTCTCATATACCGATATTTATTTATAGTTGTATTCGGGCAGTTTGTTGTTCTTTTATGCAATTTACAGCGACTTTTCTTTAGATTTTGCTATGAATGGTACAGGAAAAAGGATCTCAGGATTGTATGTGGTGACAATTATGTACTCTGGTATGGATATTTTATTTTGAACTTTGAACTTCAGTAAAATGACTTGATTAGGTGCAAATTGTCAAATACGTTCCAGAAAGTTTATTTCATCACTCCGCAATGACAGTGAGCGATACTTAATCTGCGAGTATGGAATGAGATCGGGATGTGGCAGAAATATGTGGTGGGGAACATATTGCATCAATTGATCACAGTGTCATTAGCTTCAAATTTAATATGGGAAAAAGAACGCTCTGGTCCGCGGGTTGAAATTAACTTGAAGAACGGCTAACTTGTCTGGTATGAGAAAGAATCTGTCAAGTATAGATCTGGTCAGTGTGCTTTCTGGCAACGAGTTACTTCGTAGGAGGGATGATTTCCAAAGTAAGGTTTTGAGAGTAGGAGATGTCCATATGTCTGTCAGAATAAAATTAGAGAACCTTGGTCATCAAGTGATATTGAGGACCTTATTGAGAAAACAGGCGGTGCATAGGAGTTAGAGGCAGGTAGGAACATCTGCGGTCCATATGTGCATAGGAAGTGCAGGGGAACACCTCAGGAAAAATAAATCAAAGAGGTAAACAAAGACATGAGTTTGTACTAGCAGACATGGAGAAGGAGAGTCCAAAATGTTTCTACAGATACTTTAGAAACAGAACGATTGCAAGGGACAGAACAGGTCCTCTGAAAGATGAGAATTCCAATCCGTACGTGAGGACAGCCGAGATGGGATGATCGATAATGGACTTGTATTTATTCTTATTGAGGAGGCGGAAATAAAGTTTACTGAAGTGAGGTGCAGCAACATCGACTTTATAGGCCCCAGACAGATTACAGAGGAGGATGTGTTTCCCTTGTTGAGGCAAAGATGTCGAAACAATCTCCGAAGTCTAACAAGGTGTTACCACTAATCCTGTGGGAGAAAATTGCAGAAATTGCAGGAGCCCTAACAGAGATTCTTAAGTCATTCTTTGTGACAAGTGAGGACCCATAGAATTTGAGAAAAGCTAACTATGATACGCTCTTTAAAAAAAGACCCTACAAGATCAAACAGGAAATGATAGGCCAGTGAGCATGATATAAATAGGGCAGGGTATTTGAGTATTTGGATAAATACGGGCTGATTAGAGATAGTCAACATGGCTTCCCGTGAGGGAAATCGTGTCTAACAAACCTCATATAGTTTCTCGTGGAAGGACCCATGAAAGTTGATGAAAGCAAGGCAATTGATTTTTTTACATGGCCTTCCGGAAGGAATATAACATGGTTCCGCATGGAAGGTTGGCGAAGAAATGGCTCGGCGTACAAGAGGAGTTTGTGTATTAGATTTGACATCGGACTTATGGGAGAAACTGGCGCGTGGCATCAGAATGTTGCCTCTCTGACTGGAGGTCTATGACATGGGAAGTGCCGCAGGGTTCCCTGTCGGACCTAGCATTTGTTACAGGAACTCTGTACAAACTGTACTCTGTACAGGAACCATCCTGTCTAATAGCTGGGTCGTGCAATAGTCAACTCGAACCTGCCCTCGTGTTCTAACTCTAGTGAATACACATCCAGAGCCATCAAGCAGTCCTCATTAGGCGTTCTGCTCCAGGGATCATTCTCGTGAACGACCTCAGTGTGGCACTGCCGGCACATAGGTGGCCAGAAACCGCTCATATGTAATCTTGAATATAATGTTTTATTACTTTTATTATGCTTACACTGTAGGTTTTGAATACATTTTTGAAACGTTACAATTTATTCCTTCAATTGTTTATCTTGAGCCAAGCCATAGGGCGCGTCATCTCAAACACAACCGATAACTACCCAAGACCCGCCCTCCCAACTCTAACTTACCAGGTGACGTGACGTTGTCAAGGGAGACTGACACGGTGAGAGGTTAACTGGGCGGTTAATTGGTCATCCTTTCTGTGCGGTCCCTGACCCGTATGTCAATGAGGCTGCGGACGGTTTGAACGTTAATATAGATTGGTCCTGATGAAAGGCCTCGGCCAGAATCGTTACACTTCATTCCTCTCCATATATTCTGCGGATATGCTCAGTTTCTCCAGCATTCTGCCTGTGCAAATATAGAGTGAGGACGGTTTCCAGTCGCTTCGTCACACAGACAAAATCCCGGCAGGATTCGTCTTCTTATAAACATTTTTTCCCGTTGCTTTATGATCCTCTGTTCTTTCCCATTTCTTTTCTTGCTTATTCGCTCTCTCATGTTCCAATGTAACTTTGATGGCTGATCATTCCAATGTAACTGTGGTGGCTGCTGGTGTGCATGTTGATTTTTTCTTTTTCTCTCTACAACTGAAATGTGTATTTCCGGTCCAAATTTGGCGGTAAATTCTGAAATTTGAATTCGAACTTTGTTCTGGTTATCAGCGATCGGACCTGAGCTTCGCTCACCTTCTGGAAGAGGAAACTGCTGTTGATGTGATGCATCTCTGTTACCATTACATACTTTATTGTGGCCTTTGTTTTGTTGTTTGTGGAGAGCTTTGCATGTCTTCTATTCAAAAGGTTACTGCCGCTCAGTACAATATAGTAAGATGTTGCTCCATTATAAAGAATTCGGGGTACCAAGAGGCACATAAGGCCATGACATAAGAGCCGTTTTGAGGCTATTTGCCGCATTGCATCTTCCTCACCATTCAATCATGTCTAATTTGTTACCTGATTAAGCCCATTCCCCAACTTTCTCCACATAAAGAGAACGCCTTAATAATCAAGAAACTCTCTGTATCCACTTTATGGCCTCCCTTTAGCCATTTACAACAATGAGGTTTAAGACTTACCACCCTGAGGCAAAAATAATCGCCTCGTTCTGTTCAAAAGGGCTAACGATATCTTCTGAAGCTGGGCCTTTGGGTCCCGGACTACCCCCTGACCCGCTGTAGGAAATTTTATCTTGTCTTCCAGCTCTATGTAGGTCCTTCAAAATTTGCTAGTTTTCACATTCTTCTGATAAAGTCGTGCGACTACAGATCCAGAGATATCAAATTGTCCTTATTCATTTAACATTTAATTTTAGGTATCATTGTCGTAAACTCCTCATTGTCTCACGACCGCGCATAAACGGCACAAAGCTGCGGACTACGATGCAGTCTTCCATATTATGTTGATTTCGTAATCTTTAAATAAACCTCCGTATATATTTGTATACAATGTTTCCCTGTTAACCCTTCAATTGTTTTCCCTAGCCCAGCAATATGCCACACCATCTACAATACACACAGTAACGCCCCAACCCTAACGAACACAGTGATGCGTCGTTGTCAATGGAGAAAGATAGGAGCGAGAAGTAACCTGGAAGTTTCATTGCTCATCCTTTGTCTGTCGATGAGAATCCAGTGCAATGTTCATCCTCTGTTGCGGGGCGCTTAAACGGTCATATAGATCCCTCCCTATTACGGACCCTGGCATAAAATTTCGCTCTTTATCCCTCTCCATAGATGCTGCCTGACTTATTGAGTTCCTGCATAATGTGTGTGTTAATATGGATTGGTGACCGTTTACATTGGATTCGCACACTGTGAGCGGCCATTGTGGATTGTAGAGAGATTCTCACTGAGCAAGCAGGTCTCAACAATATCGATGTTCCACCCGAATCGCCGCAGGATCCGTCTCGTTTTCTGCTTTTGGCTAAAATGTTGTTCCCGTTTCTTTGCCCTTTGCCATATTGCTTTGTCGGTTACTCGCTGTCTCAGGTACGTGATGGTTCGAATGTAACGCGTCCTAGTTGTTTGTATTGCTGCTGGTTTTCCGTTTGTTTGTTTGTTTGTTTTCAGCGGAAAACTGCTTTGTTCTGAGTATGATAATTATGACAGAAGTGCGTGTCTTGTCCTGATAATGATGATATGCGGATTTGGTCTAATAATGTGTCTTTGTGCCTTCTCCCGCCCCTTCCAATTCTTTACCGCCCGCAGATGCACACGTTTCTCTGTGTCCTGTTTTATTTTGTTTTTGTTTTAATCTCTTCCGTACTTGTTCGCTTGCTTACACTATCTCTCAGTTTGCTTGATTCTCTGCGTTGCTCCCTTTAATGTAAGCTCCCTCCTCCTCCTCCCTTCCGCTCCACCTTACCGAAACAGCATCCTCCTTCATTTTCCCTTTTCCGAAGTAAACATCTCCTTCTCTCTTTTTCGGCTCAATTCATCTTTTCTGTTCTGGCGCTTTTCTCTAATTCGGTTTAACTCTTTATCTTGCGGAGTGTCAATCATTATTTTTTTATTGTTTCAACTCCCGTTTAAATGTTACTATCAAAATCTCCGGCTGCATTCAAGGATTGCTCAACCATCTCCTTATCTCTATCACCGCAGCTTGCACCTCCATTTCACTGTCCTTTTTGAATGTAGCAGATCAGACTTTTCCTCTGGTTTACACCTGAACTTCTCTCCACCTCTGGAGGAGAGTATGGATACGGGTGTGATAATCTGACTTGTGGAATCGCCCATCCATTCGAGACAACCTCCCCCACCTCCGCCGCGCTCAGCATCACCCTTTCCACACAAGCTTAAATTACCCGTGGAGGATCTATTGTTGGAGCTCCCGATATAAACCGGGTGCGTTGGGATCCTTTCATTTGTTTACAAGCACAGACAAAGCTCCAGTGAAACATTAAAATGTTGCTGCTGCTCCAAATCGGCTTTGCCCGGACCAGCCGCAAGTGAAAGATAGGAGAGAACAGGTTTGAACTGCATCGCCTTACCTCAGAGCTCCCCGGGGATGACCCTCTCCCTCTCAGGCACTTTTAGATTATCTGCTGCATCGTGATTTTTTTCCGAAATTAAAAATATTAATAATAATTCAGTCGTAGTTTTAATGGAATTAGTCTCGCAAAAGTCGGGAGATATATCGGACAATAAAGAAAGAAAATTCTACCCTCTTCTCCTGGCCGCAAATATCCTATCACAGATACCACAGATATCGCAAATATCCTATCTAATAGTGTTCTTCTGTCGCACTTTCTGACCCGGTGCTGACCACGACGATTCTCTATTTCTCTCTCTCCCTCTCTCTCTCTCTTTCTACTTATCTCCAGTGGTCTGTATAATCTTCTTACTATTCTTCATTTCTCTCAGTCGTTTCTCCCTCAGTTCATTACATTATCACTCTTTCTCTCTTTGTGACTCTCCCACGTTAGATCTCTTTCTCTTCATGTGCACTTATTTCCATAAGTGGCCAAAATCTGCTCATCTGCAATGGAGAATATTATATTTTATCATTCCGATATTGTACTCACTAAATAAAATTCTGTATATATAAAACTGTTGTCTTGTTATGGCTTCAGTTGTTTATTCTGAGGGAAGGCAAATGCCGCGTCAGCTCATTGTGCTATAATTTGCGAGTTGTACGAAGACTGGTGAAACTGTAGGTAGTGCTGAGGAAGCAATGCGATTACACCAGATATTAGACAATTGGAGGAATGGACAGAAAGTGGAAGGTGCAACACAGTGCTGGAAAATGTATGCTAGTGAGTGCCAATGAAAGAAACAACGGAGTAGACTATTGTGTAAATTAGAGAAATTCACACCTCAAAGGAGCAAGTGTTCTCCTGGAATTCTCGTGCAAAATTTACGTATTAAGTCTGTGGTTAAGAAATTTAAAGAAATGTTGGTAAAATAGAATATAAATCCCAGGATATCATCTGAGCCATTATAAGACACTAACCATGCCGCGCATGGGCTTCAATCAAAAGCTTTGGGCAGCATGTTTCTGAATGGAAGTGTAATCATTGAAGAGATTCAGAGGAGTTTCCCGAGGATGAATCTGGGAAGAACGGGTTAACATATCAGGAGAGTTTGGCAGCTTATGGCTTGTAGTCGCTAGAATTTACAAGATCGTGGAATGAACTCATTGAAAACTACTGATCATGAAAAGGACTACATAGCGTGGAAGTGGACAGGATGTTTCTTATACTGGGGTGATGCATATTCGGAATTGGAGAGTACAGTCTTTAAATTCAGGAGCGGCCGTTTTAGAAACAGTGGTAAGGAGGATTTTTTTTTCTTCACCAAACATTAGTGAATCTGTTCAATGCTTTGATATAGACTGTGGTGGAGACGCAGTAGGTCCATACCCTTAAGGAGGAATTTGACCGTTTCTTGGTCAAGCAGGGCGTCCAAGGATAGAGCAAATGTATGGAGTTGAATGGGTTCCGAAGCCAGCTATGATAGAATGGTTGAGCAGCTTCGATGGGTTGAATGGCCTAATTCTGATTCTATATCTAATGATCTCATGGTCTATCTCCAACGGTCCTAGAATGCCCGAACTGTAACCTGCTCGGTAACGTGTCGTGGTCAGAGAAGACAGTGAGCTGTAAGCAGCGGGGATAGGAAACTGAGAGGTTCACTGCTCATCGCTCATAATTCCTCTTCCTAGACCCCTGAGAGTATCTACAACATTTTGTCTCTGCTAATATAGACTGACGATTTCATCTAAGTGGCCGTAACTTGACCGATATGACAGTTTTTTTGTTTGTTTAATCAGCAAATCCTCGAACTCTTCGTTTCAACACTTGCCTCACAGTTACTGTCACTCGCTCCTGCTCTCTCAGTGATTACCTAACCCTCTGCTTCAAACCTTGTCTCACACTTACCATCGCCCACTTCTTGTTTCCTCAGAGTATGCCCACTCCTCGCTTTGTCTCTCTACACGCTGCAGCCAATATCTCAATTGTCGGTCAAATTTCCACCCTCTGTTCAACATTTTTCTGTTCAGAACTTTTCCTCTGTTTACCAACCGATCAGACCTGAACTTCGCTCGGCCTTTGGAGGATGATATTGGTGTTGATGTGTTATATCTGTGCGGCCATCGTTCACATTATTGTGGCCTTTCCTTTGATGCTTATCGAATGTTTATTCATGTCCTCTGTTTAAAAACGATTCTGCTGCCCCGGATCTTGAAAATCGCAGCGAAAAGTGGCCCAGAGAGACAAAAAGGGAGGTGGGCAGACACTGAGGGCAGCAGGCAAACTAGACAGAATATGTGACACTTTAGCAGAGCGTTGTACACTCTGCAAGAAAAAAATCTTTGAAATCGGACAAGATGCAGCGTCTGAGTGGAAAGAGCTAAACTGAAAAAGAACATGAAGCTGGGAAAGAGGGAGGAAAATTGTTCTGAAAAGCCGAAGCGAAAGAAGATATTGTAGCGTAAAACGCGGAGGGTAGGAGATACAGCAGGGAAGGGAAGGGGCTGATATAGGAAATTATAGGCTAGTTAGTCTGATAGCAGTAGATGGTGAGAAGTTGGTGCCGCTTTGAGCCACTGAAGACAACATTTACTCCACATCCAACACTATCGAGGTATTTCAATATTCTATAGAGTTCAACTTCTTAAAAGCTCCAGCGATATAGACTCAGAGTCATCGACCTCCTCTAATACGTTAAACGTTTAATTCTAAGAACCACTCACGTAAAGCTCCTCAATGTCTCACTACCGCACAGCAGCGGCCCAAAGCTAATCACCATGTACTATACGAGGTCTTGAAAACGGTATCGATATTGTGCTCATTGAAAAAAAATCTTCCGTACATATTGAATGTTCACCTTGCTGTGTCTTCAATTGTTGATGCTGAGCACAGATGTATGTCGCCCCACCCCCACGCCGGCCAGTCAAGCCCAATCTTTAACACGCTTGGTGACCTGTCGTTGTCAAGGGAGACAGAGAGGAGCAAGAGGTAACCTGGCAACTTCCGTGCTCATCCTTTGTCTGCAGATGAGTGTGCGGTGAATAGATCATCCACACATGCGGTCGGTTCAGTGGTAATATATATTGCTCCTCATCAAGCACGAAATTTTGCTCTCCATAGATGTTGCAAAATGTTGTTTGTTTGTTGATATAGAATTGTGACGCTTTCTTGAGTATTCATCGCCCTGTGAACGATAAGTACGGTTTGGGAGAGAGATTCTCATTGAAGAAATTTTGTTTAAGAACGATGTTCCGCCCGATTTGCCGCAGGAACAGCCATTTGTTTACTTTTCTCCGACGGAATACATTTACCGTTTCTTGGTTCTTTACCGTGTGTGCTGTCGGTTACTCGCTCTCACGGGAACGAAATTAATGATTCTCTCCATATTTCTGTCCGCTGTCTCTTCTCCCTCTGCTCTGTTATTGTTTTCTACTGAGTGACTTATTCTGTTTTACCTCTTTCTTCCTTCTCTTACCCCTCCTATTCGTTTACCACCCCCACCTGCACACCTGTCTCCTAGTTTTTGTTTTTACCTCCTCTTCTGTCTCGAACCTGCACGCTTGGTTCAGATTCAGATTCAGATTCAGTTTATTGTCATTTAGAAACCACAAATGCAATGCAGTTAAGACATGAGGCAACGTTCCTCCAGAATGATAGCACAAAAGCTCATGCCAAAACAGACTACACCAGAAAATCCACATAACGTTTAGCAATCCCCAATCCACAGAGAGGTGCAGGTATCTTTCAGTTTGCCTGTTTCTTTACATTGCTCCCTCGAATGTAAAACCCCTCCTCTTTACTTCTCCCCTTTACCAGCACAACATTCTCCTTCATTTCCCCTTTTTCTCACTAAATATTTCCTTCTCCCTTTTCCAGCTTCATTGTTCTTTTCTGCTCTGGTTATTTCCTCTAAGTCGGTGTTATTTTTGTATTTGTTTATCTCGCAAAACGTCCAACTCTTTCCTTTAAAGCTTCTCAGTACAACCTCCAATCCCCCGTGGACGCGTCGTTGTTGAAGTTGCAGGTATAAGTCGGAAGCGTCAGCCTCCGGGCCTATGTTTACAGACATAGTTCAGGTGAATCGATCAGATGCTGCCGCTGCACCGAGAAATATAATAAATATAATTTCTCTCTCTCTCTCTCTCTCTCTCTCTCTCTCTCTCTCTCTCTCTCTCTCTCTCTCTCTCTCTCTCTCTCTCTCTCTCTCTCTCTCGCTCCATCCCCCCACTTCATCTACATATCTATCTCCAATACTGATTTTCGTCTTTCTTCCTCTGGTTTCCTCACACCTCGTTCGCTCTCTCTCCTTCTTCAAGCTCGTCTTCGGGTTCTAGTTATTTATCTTTTACGCATCTCCCGCCAGGCATATTCCCACTCCTGCACTTGCCACATGACGCACGCGTTCTCCTCCTCGTTTTCTCATTCGCACACTGTCCTATCCTCTGTACCCTTTTCCTATCCCCTCCACCGCCCACCTACTCCTATATCGCTTCACATAAAAGAATCATCGAACAACACCTCTCTTCTCGCAGTGCCCATCCGCTCTTCACCACTCTTCTCTCCACTCCTCTCCCAATAACACCATATACTCACGCCACTCTTACCGTTTCACCCTCTTCTAACCGTGCTCCCTATCTCACCTCAGCACTCTTCAATCGTTTACATTCTCCTCAACACCCACACCCTCTCAAGCTTCTACACTCCACCCAAGTTCAGCACTCCTTCAGCTGAAACGCATTCCCCTGATTTCCAGCCCTCCTTCCTGCTCCTTCCCTAAGCTGTGATTTCTGTCTCACTCACTGGTTCCTCTGCCGTCTATACTTTCCATCCGTTTCAGTTTTTCTCTCTTTGTTCTCTCTCCTTTCCATTCTCACTCCCCACTTTCTACTCGTTTTCTGTTTCACCCTCTCTTCGACATATTCTCTGCTCTCACCCTCTCTTTCCCCACTTCCGCCTCTCCCGTTTCCTCCATTTAATCTCCATCGTAATTTTTTCACGATCCATCCCGACTACATACACCCTGTGTCGGACATTTTCGGACATTTTCCTTCCATTCCCAATATCAACTGAACCTCCCTCCTTCCTTTCCCAGACTTCCCTATATTTCTCTTCTTCCTCTCCAAAATCCCCTATACCTATCTACTTTTTTGCAATGCCCTCCATATGGGTTTCTTTTCCTCCTGATTCCTCCTGTATCGTTTTCCTCCCCAGTTGAATCTTCCTTTAATCCCGAACTCATCGCCTCTCTCCCCTCTCCTCCCATTCCAATTTCAGAAGTACCAAACCTCCTATCAAAATCTCACCTACTTCCCTCGCCACCCCTCCGTTCTTTATACCCTTCTAATGTCCCTTCCAACATCTCCTATACAGCTCTCCGGACTATCAATCCCCCCTTTACCGCTGTCTTCCCATGCATTTCTCCGTATCCTCTCCTACCACTCACTATCCCTCCTGCATCCTTCTTTTCACGATTCTAATCTCTTTTCTACACCAAATCCCCATGTCACTCACCCCATACCCCTTTCCTTCAACTCTCCGTGCTCCCCCAAAAATTCACCTTATCTTTCCACTCTCTCTTCTACTCTTCTCCGTCGCATTCCAATCTCCACTATACAACTCTCTTCTCCAGCACGTTTCTCTGTACTCCTCAACTTGTGTTCTCCCCAACTTGTGTTCTCCCCCACTCAGCTCCCAACACCGAACGCTTTCCACTTTCTATCTCCCCTACATCTATATCTGCCGCCCCACGTCTCTATAATCTTCTCTGTGCCACCCCAATCTCCCCTATATATCTCTCCTCCCTCCTAGGATCTCCTACAACTTTCTCTTTTTATTCCACTCTCCCTTATATACCTAATCCATGAGCTGTCTTTTCTTTACCCCTCTGCTCCCCTTCGCAATCTTCACTCTACCTTTCTCCTCCTCTCCTCTCCATCTCATTTCTTGATACTCTCTTTTTGTTATTTCCACTCAACCCTAAATTCCTTTAATCCCCTTCCAAATCTCCATATATCCTCCATCCTTTTCCCAAACTGCCTTATACTTGTCTCCTCCTCCTCCTTATTTTTCCGCCTCTCACAATCCCTATACCCTTCTCTTCTCATCTCCCTCATACAACTGCCTTTCATTTGTACACATTGCTATTGACCAGTCTCCTTTATAAAACCTTGCTTTCCCTACCAATCTCCCGGTACCCCTCACCTGCTGCTTCCACAATGCGCCATAACCAACTACCCTCCAAACCTCTCCTGACCCATTCTCCCCACATCCTATTTGTTGTACACTATTCCTCCCCTTCCAAACACACCTATAAATACCCTTCACTTATCACATTTCCCTATACCTCTTTCCTTTCATTCCTTATCTATCTTATATCCCTTCCCCTTCATCCCAAGACTCAATTATTCCTATCATGCCCTCCCAATCTCTACTATACACCTCTGCTCCCCACCCCATGTCCCTTATACATCTATCTGCTTTCCACTTTCCCCTATGCTCATAATTTGTCGAGGAAAGTGGGTTGGGAAGACAGGAAGGCGGAAGATACATTAGTAAATGGAGGTAGGAGAAACAGTAAATTATAGTCCTGTTATTCAGATCTCAGTAAGAAGTTGGTGCCCATTATTAAGGAGGAGAATTTAGAGTACCTAGAGGCCCACAAGAGGATGACCTGAGAGCAGAATGATGCCATTCGACTCAATGAGTCTTCATCAGCTTTCTATCAGAGCTGATTTATTATCTGGCTGAAACCCAATCTCCTGCCTTCTCTCCATAGCTTTGGCACCCTAACTAATCAAGAACATATTATACGCAATTACATGATCTCCATAGTCATTCATCGCAATGAAATTTACACATTTACTACCCACTGGCCCCAGAAAGAACTCCTTATTTTTGTACCGGAATTGATGACATTATATTCTGAGGACATGCACTCCCGCACGGGAGGACACGATTATCCTACGAATGGAAGCATACTCTCCCCTCAACACAATTTGTGCCTTTCGATATTCGATGGAATTTAACTTCTTATTATAAACCACAGCGAGTACAGATCCATTGGCACCAAACCGTCCTCAGACATTAACCATTTAATTCATGGTACCTTGATCGTAAACCTCATCTCAGTCTCCTTTCCGCACACAACGGACCCAAAACTTCACCAAATGTGTCATAGGTATTCTTGAATATTTATTTTGGTATTGTAGTCATTGAACAAATCCCCGTGAATATAAAATGTTTCCGTGTTTTGCGTTCACTTGCTTAAGTTCAACCTGACATACTGTATGCCGCGCTACCTCCAAGCCACCCAGTGACGCACCAAAACTAACGTACCCGGTGACGTTGTCTATGGAGAAATAGAGCAGCGAGAGGCATCCTGGGAGGTTCACCGCTCAGCCTTTGTGAGCAGAAGACGTTCGCCGGCCATTTCTCCAAGTGCTGCCGTTGCCCCGATTTTCGAGCAGACTGCGGTCCGTTTTAATTGTAATATAGCGTGGTCCTCATGGAGAGTCTCGGCACGAACTTTCGTTATTCAAACCTCTCCATAGATACTGCATGCCTTACTGTCTCCCTTCAAAATGCCCTGTTTGCTAATATGGCGTTGTGACGGTTTTCTGTGTATTCATCGCTCCCTGAGCGGCAAATTCGGATTGGGGGAGATATTCTCTCTGAGGAAACAGGTTTCTTCTATATTGATGTTTTGCCCGATACGCCGCAGGATCCGTCTTCTGTTTTCTTTCCTCCGGCAGAATTTTTTTCTTTGTTCTTTGACGGTTGTATTATCGTTGACTCGTTGTCTCTGGGGCTCGTGATTTTGACGTAAAATCAGGTGGTTGCCTGCGTGACTGTTGTTTTCTTTCTTCTGCAGCGGAAACTGCGACAAAAGCGTGCTTTTATTATGGGGTGTTGCTCTAACACAGGCAGGTCAGGTTAAATAGTTACCAGTCCCCCTTATTGTGAAAATCCCTCCTTCGGATCTATGTCCGTTCAGGTCTTTCTCTCAGAATCTTCCGTTCTTTCTCGAAATGATGTACAGATTCTCACCGTCTTTCTGACCACGTACAATCGATATGGTCTCCGCTTTCACTTCCCTCCTCGGCACCGTTACTATTCTCTGCTGCTTTTCGAATTCCGTGTGCTGCTTTTCTGCCTTCTCTATTCTGTTCTTCTGCTGCTATTACTTTATGGCCCCCACCTACACACATGGATATCGTCTTGCTTTTTTTAATTTTTACTTTCTCTCTCGTACATTTTCACTTGCTGCCCCTTTTTGTCAGTTTACCTGATTCGCTCCGTTGCTCCTCTAACGAATCTTCCCGCCTTCTCCCTAAACCTCTCCTTTACCGCTCCAAAGTACTTCTCTTTTTTTTCTCTTTCGAAATAAATACTCTCTGATTTTCCCTTCTTTCCTTGTTCATCTCTCTATCATCATCTCTCTCTGATTTTCACGCTTCCTGCCCTTATGGCTCTTCCTCGTTAACTCTTGTTTTCCTTATCGCTCGTCATTTTCACTCTCCTTATCAGTTTCTCCTCTGCTTCTCTCCTCTCTTTTCTTCTTTATATCAGCACTCTCCTTTTTAACTCTCGATTCTTTCTTTCTCTCGTTATTTATTTCTCTCTAGTTATTTTATCTCACACTCCCGCCCGTGCCCTCGCTGCATCAAGCCCATTCTCTCGCGTTCCACTGTCCTTCTTTCCATCTCTCTCTCGCTCACTCATTGTCCAACCCTCCTTTCCCTTCTCCTAAAACTCTACTACCCACACTCCCCTATATGCCCGCACATAAATCCCTAAAAGCTCATATCTTCTCCGATGCCCGTTCTCTCTTCACATCGCTTCTCGATACAGTCTCTCCCAAATTCCCTCATTTAAGCACACCCCTTTCCTTCAAAACCCTTTTCTGCTCATGCTCCTCCCTCTCTCGCTCAGAACTCTGACCGGCATTGCATTCTCCGCACGACCCACGTCTCATCAGCATTCTTCTCCCCTCCCGAGCTCAGCAGGTTTCTTGCTGATGCCTATTACACCGTCTTCATTCCGTCATTCCATCTGCCTCCCTGAGATATTTCTCACTCACTTACGGATTCCTCTGTCATTTTTGCAATCAGCTACTCTCAATTTAACCCTCTTTGCCCTTTGTCCAACCTATTCTCTCCCCCTCTCTCTTTTTATTTCTTTCTCTTTTTCTCAGCCACTTTCTCTTCCAATCGCTTTTCCTGGCTCGCACAATCTCTCTCTTTCCCCATGTTGCTCTGTCTGGTTTTCTTAACCTTATCCCCTTTCTCTTACCCCGATGCTCCATTCCCACTACATACACACTCTCTCAGACAACGCGTCTTGTCTCAGCACCTTTCCAGTCTCATCTATACATCTCTTAAACTTCCAATCCCCTTCTAAGCATCAATTCCCCTCCCAATGTTCCCCATATAGGACTACCTTCCTCTCAACGTCTCCTACACTCTTTTCCTCCCCATCTGAATCTGCCTTTTACACATTGTACCTTGCACAGTCCACTATATACCTCACCACCCATTCCAATTTCATCAATACCTCTGCTTTCTTCAAAGTCTCCCACATATCCTTTGGCTCCCAGCCATCTGTTCTGTTCTCCTGCGCCTTACAAACTGTCGAAACGTGGTTACCCGTCTCTTCCTCTGCTATTATCTCCGTATCCTTCTCCTGCAATTCCACATAATTGTCATGTGCTTCTCAGCACAATCTAAATCTTCTATACCCTAAACCCTTGCCACTCACCTCAATGCCCCTCTTTTATTGCTTCAATCTCCATTATGGCACATTTCTATGAAACGGTAAGGCCATAAAACATAGGAGCAGAATTAGGCCATTTTGCCCATCGGGTGTACTCCGCCATTTAATAATGGCTGATCCTTTTTACGCCCCCTATACCCGAGTCTCTGGCCGTGTCCCCATAACCCTGCTGCCATTTCCAATGAAGCTGTGTTTTCCACTCTCAATCTTCACTATGCTCCTCTCCTCCCCATCCAGTCTCCCACATACATCTATCCCCTTGCCAGACTCCCCTCCCACCCGACTGCTTTTTCAATTTCCTTCTCTTCTTCTCCAATTTTCCACGATAACCTTCTCTAGGCACCCCAGTCTCCTCGATACCCCTCTCCGCCGATTGTCAATTCACTATAGGCATCTGCTCCCCCTCGCAAACTGTACTGTGCCATTCTCCTCTCGCTCTACTTCTCTATATCCCTCTCCTCCCCATCCCAATCTCACTTAGGCCGCTAATCAGTCGCTGCACCCAACTATACAACTCTGCTCCGACCTCCAGATCACTAGCCTCTTTGAGTAGACTGAGGTACTCTGGAATAAGAAGACCTCACCTTCTCATGTTCTACCAGTCTGTTAGAGCCAGTGCAGTTATCGATGCAGTGTTGTACTGTGGCAGTGGTATCAACACGTGTGATACCAACAGGCTCCAGAAACGGATTAGAAAATCTGGCTCAGTTATACGACCTAAAAAGGTCTCACAGGAGGCCGTGGTAGAATAAAGATCCCGATAGAAAATCCTGGCAATTCTGGACAATTTCTCTCACCCTTCACGCGCCTCCTCATCTGCAGACAGCAGGACTATTTAGCAATATACCATGATATCCGCGCCGCACCAACGAGTCCTACATGATGTTATTCTTACCTTCGGCCGTTAGGCTCTAACGTGAGACATCCTATGACCAGGGAGGTGATGACCCCTCCTCTTATACTGCTTGAGGTAAAGTATTACTATTGTTATTCTTTGTTACATCTATTAATATTTGCGTATTTTATATATCTGCACTTGTAATACTGCTGTGACGGTGCTATTTTATGTGATCAATACAGTATCTCTCGATCACACACTTCCCCCTCACGTACCAAATTTCCCAATGTTCAAGTGTCAAATGTCCACTACTCCTCCTGCCAATCACCCCGACTGCTCAGCGCCAGCTCCGAATTCACACTGGCCTTTCCTCCCCAAACCCCTCGTCCAATCCCTCCTATACCCTTCTCCCGCTCCGAATCAACCCTTTACCGCTTT
Source organism: Hypanus sabinus (assembly GCF_030144855.1). NCBI lineage: Eukaryota > Metazoa > Chordata > Chondrichthyes > Myliobatiformes > Dasyatidae > Hypanus > Hypanus sabinus. Next base: position 58,825,374 of record NC_082706.1, on the reverse strand, counting down.
TCACCCATTCATAGTTAACGTTTCCTCTCTCCTCGTCTCCTCGGCCTCCCAGTTCTCCAAATACTTCACCCTCACTTCTAATTGCACCTATAACACGGTACTCTCCATCTGAAACACCTATTAAAATCTGCTTCCACATTCTCCCCCATATCATTCATCTCCCCCTTCCAGTCTCCCTTATACTCGTAGCTATTTGCCACACTTCGCTATATTCCTCTTTTCTGATTCCCAGTTCACTGTACCATTTTACTATTCTCCCAATCACCCCATACAACTTTCCTCCCCAGCAGTTCTCTATTCCCTTCTTCCGCTATTATGCAACTCTCTCCCCCATTCCCTTCTCGTCCACTTCAAATATCTCCCATACCCTTCTCCACAATGTCTCTCTACACCCCCTCCCGCACTCCACAATACCACTCTCCTCTCTCCCATTCTACCCATAAATTTCTCCACCTCCTAGTTCCCTAGAGCCGTCTCCTCCAATTTCGAAATTCCTAAACAACCTCCTGTTCTCGCTTTTGAATTTGCACAATACCACTCCTGACCTGCCAAATTCCGCAATACCCGCCCCTCCTCTCCAGATGTCTCCCATGCCCTTTGGTTCTTCATCCCGATATCACTTATACCCCTAGCCAGTTCACACCCTCTTTTCACTCCTAGTTCACTGTATCATTTTGTAGAAATTCTAATCACTATTTTCTCCTACGTCCAATTTCTCCTGTACCTCGCTGCTCTCCTTCGCATTTCTCTATTCCTCGCTGCTACACACAATTCTGCCCACGTCCTGCTCCTCCCTCTCACATTCGCTCACAGTCCTATCTTCTCTTCTCTTATCTTAACCCATTGACCTTCTCCGATATGCCTGCACATAAAACAATCTTCCACCAACACATTCTCTTCTCGCAGTTCCTTTTTCTTTTCATTTTTTTCTGTTTTCCTCTCCTTGTTCTCTCTTCTTCCCATCCTCTCTAGCCCCACTTTCCCTTCCATTTTCTTAATCTCCTCTTCGTCACATTCTTTGGCTCTCAGTCTCTCTTAATCCACTTCCCCTCTTTATTTTCCTCCCTTTTATTTCCTGGGAAATTCCCTCCACAACCCTTTCCCAGCATACACAATTTCTCTCAGATACTGCCGGGCACTTTTCCTCCTCTTTCTAATCTCAACTGTATCTCTCTGCTCCCCTATATTTATCTTCTTCCCCTCCCATATCCCCTATACCCATCTAGTCATTTCCCAATATCCCCATTTTGGTTTTCTTTCCTCCTAACCTCTCCTGAATCGTTCTCCTCCCCATCGGAATCTGTCTTCCACCGCGCACCCATTGCCTCTTGTCCGTTATAGACCTTTCCTCCCATCCCGGTCTCACATATACCATACTCCCATCAAAATCTCATCTATATCACTCGCCTCCCCCTCTGTTCCTCATACCCTACTCATGGCCCTTCCAATCTTCCTTATGCAGCTGTCTGCACACCCGATCCCAACTTTACTTCGGTCTTTCACTGTAATTATCTCCATATCCATCTCCATCACTCTCTTTCTCTCTCGTCTCCTGCTTTCAACGATCCCAATTTTTTTATACACATAGCCCTTTGCCACCCTCACCCTTATCCCCCCTCCTACGTTTCCCAGTTCCCTGTAAACTACTCCTCTCCTTTCAGTTCTCCATTTACTCTTCTCCGTCTCCTACCAATCTCTACTATAAACATCTCTGTTGCCATCTTTGTTCTGGCCTACTCTTTGTTCTCTGGAGACAATGTTAGCACGTCCTCTGTTTTAAAATGCTTTTGCTGCCCATGACTTTGTAAATCGCAGCGGAAATAGAGATTCAGGCTGCGGCCCGTAGAGGCACAAAGAGAGGCGTAGGCAAGCACTGAGGGCAGAAGGATAACGAGACAGAAACTGTGAGACAAGATATAAGCGGAACGGTGCACACTCTGCGACACAAAATAAAGAAGTCGGACGAGATAGAGCATCCAGCTGTTAGGAGCCCGAATGGAAAGGGCAGTAAAGCTGGTGAACAGGGAAGAAAATAGTTCCAAACAGCAACAGTGAAAGAGGACTCTGTGGCGAAAATGCGTAGGAGTAGTGAGGAGGGTTGATGATACAGTAGGGAAGGGTAGTAGGCGAAACAGAGAATCATGGTCCATTTACTCTGATAACAGTAGATAGTGAGATACTGGTGCTTTTCCGAGCCACTATAGGCAATATGCACTCCCAACTTTATCGAAGTCTTTCAATATTCGATAGAATTCAACTGTTATTTATAAATTCCAACGACACGGACCCAATCATCAAACTGTTCTAATGCATTAAGCATTTAATTCTAGGAACCAAATGTCCATAAGACCATAGGAAGTAGGAGCAGAAGTAGGCGATTCGGCACATCGACTTGCTCCACCATTCAATGATGCAGTGATGCAATTCTTCCAGTCATCCACACTCCCCTGCCTTCTCCCCATACCCTTTGATTCCCTTGCTAATCAAGAACCTAATTTCCTCTGCATTAAAGACATCAATGGCTTGGCCTTCACAGTCGCTCATGGCAACATATTTCACAGATTTACCACCCTCTGACTATTTGTCGCATTTCGAGGGATTGATTCTAAGAATTACTCTGGGAAACATTCTTATTGTCAGGCTGTCGCGCGCCCTCTACCCAAAACTGCTCACCATGTGTTATATGTAGTATTTAATATTGTGTTAATATTGTAGTTATTGTCTAGCCTTCCGTATATGTTAAATGATTCCTTGTTGTGCTTTCAATTGTGTATCCGCAGTCTTGACAGATGCCGCCCCACCCGCAGCCCACCGAGTAGCACACCGACTCTGACACACCTGGTGACGTGTCGTTGACAGTGGAGAAAGTACGCAGCAAGAGGCAACCTGGGATTTTCACTGATCATCCTTTGTATGCAGGTGAGGTTGCGGGAAATGTTTATTCGACTATGCGGTCGTTTGAACGATAATACCAATAGCTCCTTCTCAAGGATCTCGTCGCAAAATTTCGTTCTTTATCCTTCTGACAAATGCTGTAAAATCCTATCGATGGGACATGGTTTCCTGTGTATTCACCTCACTGTGACCAATAAATTCGGATTGGGGAAAGATTCTCACCGAGGAAACAGATTTGTTAATATAGAATTTCCCCGGCAATTGCAGCAGGAACTTTCTTTTGTTTGCTTTTCTCGGGCGAACTATTGTTTCCGTTTCTTTGTTCATTACCCTCTGTGTTGTCGGTTACTCGCTGACTCGCGGATTGGGTGATGGTTTGGATGTAACGTGAGCTATTTGTGTGATTGCTGCTTTTTTTTTACGTTCTGCAGCGGAAAGCCTTGGGAGACGTAGAATCCAAGACATCTTTGATAGAAGCGTGTTTTTATTGTATAATGATATGCTTTGAGGTATTGGTCAAACACAGGTAGATATAGTTAGATAGATATCAATCCAAATAATTGTAAAATATCCCTCCTTCCGATCTGATATTGACTCGTCTCTTTGTCTCTGAATCTTTCGACCGTCTCGAAGTAACCTACTGATTTCTTTATCTTTCTCTTCGTGCAAATCTGAAATGGACTCCATGGTCTCTTTCCTCCTCTGCCGTCAGTGTTTTCTCCTGAATGTCGTATTTCATTCTCTGTCTTCCTGCCTTCTTTTACCGCCTCCACCTACACACATCTGTCTGCCTCCTGTTTATATTCTCTCTTTCCCTCTCGTTACTTCCTCGATTGCTGTCACTCTGTCTCAGCTTGCTCGATTCGCTGCGTTGCTCCCTCTAAAGTAACCTCCGTCTTCTACTCAACCGTTCCCCTTGCACAACACGACATTCTCCTAAATAGTTCCTTTATTCGTTCAGCGGCTCCATTGTTCATTTCTGTTCTGGCCCTTTCCTCGAAGTTACTCTTTTATTTTATCTTGCAGAGCGTCCAATCTTTCCCTTAACGCTTACCACACGACCTCCAGTTGCCTGTGAATGTTTCGTTGTCGGTATAAACCGAGAGAGTGGGCATCCTTCCCTTTGCTTACAGACCTGGTTGAGGTGAATGGTTGAGATACTGGTACTGCTCCCAGATCGGACCCTCTGGAGTCTATTCGACGGCGACTGTTTGGAGAGTGTCACTCCACAGGTTTGCAATGCATCGATTTACCTCTCCGAAAACTCAGAGCATTCTCTCATGCTCTCTCTCGCTCGCTCCCTCTCTCTCTCTCTCTCTCTCTCCCTCCCTCCCTCTCTCTTAGTGTTTTTGTCCTACTACCTCTCACTAATCCTTAGCTCTTTCTCTCCTTCAAACTGTTCTTCGTCTGGTTATTTATCTGCTTATGTATCTGTGGTTAGTTTACGTCTCACTCTTGCACTCTTGTACACTCGCTCGTGCATTCGCTGCCTCACACAATTTCACCCGTGTCCACACCTCTCTTTTTAACTCTCATCCTTTCACTGCTCTATCCTCCATTACCTTCTCCGCACCTGTTTATCACCCACCTTCTCCTGTATGGCTACATATAGAACCCTCTTCTACCAACACATATCATTTTTGTCGTACCCATAGACTCTTCACCACTCTTCTCTCCCAATAACTCTCATTTACTCACCCCTCTCTTCCCAGTACAGCCCTCTTCTACGCATGCTCACCCTCTGAACCTCAGCACTCTTTAATCTTTTGTGATCTCCGCAACACCCACGTCCACTCAACAGTCTATGCCCATTCCCCCTCTTCCTCCCCTCCTTGAACTCTCATTTCCCCCTTACTCACCGATTCTTCTGCCTTCTGCTCTTTTCGCTCCTCTCTGATTTTCCCTCTTGGTTCTTTCTCCCTTCCATCGTCTCAAGCCCCACTTTCTATTCCCTTTGTCATTCACCCATCTTCGTCAGATTCTCTATGCCTAACGCTCTCCCCCCCCCCACCCCGCTTTCTTTTCCTCCATTTCACCCCTGTTCGCACCACACACACTCTCTCTCAGATACTGCCGGGCACTTTTCCTCTACTTCCCAAACTCTACTGAATCTCTCTCATCCGCATCCCTCTCTCCCCTAGATTTCTCTTCTTCCCTTCCAAAATCCCCTATTCTCATCTACTCTTTTCCCACTGCCCTCCATATTGGTTTCCTTTTCTCCTAACCTCCCCTGTACTGTTCGCCTCCACATCTAAATCTCACTTTCACCCGAACCTGTATCCCCTATAGTCCTCTTCTCCCATCCCGATCTCACACTTACCAGTTCTCCCATCAGAATCTCATCTATATGCCTCGACTCACCCTCCTTCCCTTTTATCTTTTTCATGACATTTCCAATCACTCCTATAGATCTGTCTGCACCCCTGATCCCACTTTACCTGTCTTTTCCTCCCGTTATCTCCGTACCCCTCTACAACAACTATCTCTTTCGCATCCGTCTTTTAACCATCCTAATTTATTTTGTATCCTAAACTTCCTGCCCCTCTCCCCATTCCCCTCTCTTCCTACTTCCTGATACGTGTAATCTGCCGCTCACCTTTTCAGTCTCCCCTGTACTCTTCTCTGCCCCCTCCCAATACCACTATTCGCTTCTTTACCCTTCCCAGATTTCCCTGTACTCATCTCGTCTCCTGCCCCACCCGGCAGCCAATATCGGACTTTTATCACTTGCAATCTCCCCTACAACCCTCTCTGCCGTCTCAAATTTCTCCATAATCTTCTCCGCACCCTATTCATCTCCCCTATACAGCTCTCCTCCTTCCCGACCTTTTACAACTTATATACCTTTATATAACTTATATACTCTCCCTTATATACCTAATCCCTTGATTGTAGCCTCTATACTCCTTTCCTCCGCATCCCAGTTCACAATACCCTATCTCCTCCCATTCGCAATTTCCATTCTACCACTCTGTACTCTCATCGCTCTCCCACTTCCTTATACCATTTTCCTGTCACTTCTACTCACCTCTATATTCCTTTAATCGTCTCCAAATATCCCCGATACCCTCCTTTCTCCCAATTTCATATTTGTCACTTTCACCTCACAACTTTTGCCATCACTCACAATCCCACCTATATCACTCCCTATGCCATCTCCCTTATAGACCTAACCATCACTGGTACTCATAGCCCTTGGCCCCACTCTATTATAACAATATACTCTCCCTACCAATCTCTTTCCCCTGTACACCTCTCCTGCCTCTTCCAAGTTTCCCATTGGCCACCAGTCACTTCGTTATACACTGCTGCTCTCATTTGAAACGTCCCGAAAACGACCTATCACATACCATATCACCCTATATCAGTTTTCTATCATTCATTCCAAATCTCCCCTATACCCCTCTCCTATCACTCCGAGTATCCATTATACCCCTACTCCCTTCTCAATGTTCACTATACTCCCCTCCTCTCCATCGCATCTCCGTTATACACCCATTATACACCAATCCTCTTGACTCTCTATTGCACCGTTATATAGTCATGGAATGGCGGGTGGGGAGGCAGGACGTCGAAACATTCATTAGTAAAGGGAGGAGGGTGAAATTCTAGCCAACTTATTCTGATTTCAGTAGTTGGTAAGATGTTGGTGCCCATTAATAAATAGGAGTTTTCAGCGTACCTGGAAGCTTAGAAGAGCATGACATCAGAGTAAACTGATTCCATTCAGCCCACCGAGTCTTCGCCACCTTTATATCACGGCGGATTACTCGTCTGGCTGAAATCCATTCTCCTGGCTTCTCATCAGAATCTTTGACACTCTGAATAATCAAGAACCTATGTATCTCTTCTTTAATCATACACAATGACATGAACTCAACAGCAATTCACAGCAATGAGGTTTGCAGAAATGCCATTCTCAGGCTCCAGAAAGAAGACTACTTTTTTTTTCGTTCTGGAAGGATGACTTTGTATTCTGACGAAATTCACTCGGGCCATATACGACACAACTATACTGCAAAGGAATCAACTTCTCCATTCAACTCAGTCTGTGTCTTTCAATATTGGATGGAGTTTAACCTCTTATAAGCTGCTGCGAGAGCAGACCCACAGGCATCACACTGTCCTCAGACATTAATCATTTAACTCCAGGTAACTTTATCATAAACTACTTCTCGGTCTCACTGCCAAAGATAAACAGCCCAAAACTGCACTCCATGCTCCTAAATATTCTTGAGTACTGTATTGATACTGTAATCATTGAACAAATCTCCGTTAATATAAAACGTTTCCTTGATTTGTTTTCAGTTGTATATCCGCAATCCAGGCATATGCCGCCCAAACGCAGTCCACCCACGCACCCCGGCTCTAACTCACCTGGTGACGTGACGCTGTAAATGGAGACAGAGCGAAGCAAAAGGTAAACCAGGAGTTTCACTGCTCAACTTTTGACTGCAGGTGAGGTCCAATGTTCATTCACCGATGAGATCAATTTTTGAACATTAATATATATTGCGCCCTATCAGGGGTCTTCATAAGAAATTTCGGACCTTATATGGATTCCGTGTTAATATGGAATGGTGACGGTTTCCTGTGTATTCATCTCCCTGTGAGTGGTTAGTGTGAGTTAGGGGAGAGATTCACATTGAGGAAACTGGTCTGTTTGATATCGCTGCCCCTCCCTAGTTGCCGCAGAAAAGGTCTTCTATTTCCGTTTCTCGGAGTGACTCTTGTTTGCATTACTTTATTCTTTACCGGGTGTGTTCCTTTTATTCGTTCTGTCGGGTACTTCGTGATGGCTCTGATGTAACGTGTGCTGGTTGTTTGTGTGACTGCCTGTTCTATATTTTCTGCGACGGAAAGCATTAGAGACGTAAAATTTCTGACAACTGTGACATATGCGTGTTTTTCTTACATAATGACGATATGGGAATTGATCTAACACCGGTTGGTACTGATATATAGGTATCAGTCCACTAAATGTGAGAATCCTCCATTCCTATTTAACGTCCTTTCGTGAATTTTTCTCTGAATTTTCCGGTCAATCGCGATATAAGCTACAAATTCTATCCATTTTCAGTCCGCGTGCAGCTGTTTTCAGGTCTCCGTTGTCTCCTCCCATCATTTACTCTGTTAATGTTTTGTACTGAGTCTCACGTTCCCTGTTCTCTTTTTCTGCCTTCTCCGCCCCTCCCATTCGGTTACCGCCTGCATCTGCACACATCTGTCTGTTTCCTTTCTGATTTTTTTTTACCTGCATTCCTCCCTCGTTCTTGCTTGCTTGCTGACACTCTGTCATTTTGCCTTTTTCGCTGCGTTGCTCCCTCTAATATAACCTCCCTCCTCCTCCTCCTTACTTCTCCCCTTTACTAGCACAACATTACACTTCATTTCCCCATTTCTGAACTAAATATTTCCATCTCTCCTTTCTGTCTTCATGGTTCTTTCTCGGTTCTCACTCTTTCCTCGAAATCCGTCTGACATTTTTATCTCGCAGAGCGTGCACCTCTTTCTGTCAACGCTTCTCCCAACCATCTTCAATTCCCCAAGGAAGTGTCATTTTTGGAGCCCTAGGTATAACCCAGGTATAAACCTTCCTTTCCTTTGCTTACAGGCCCAGTTTCGTTGACTCGTTCAAACATTGCCTCTGCTCCGAGATCGGCTCCGGCAGGATCCTTCCGCCAGTGAGAGCGGATGTTTGAAGTAACCCCTCCCTGGATGAAAAAGTTTGCCATTTATTGCCTTATCTCCCCGAACTCAGAGGTGGATACTATTATCCATCTCGCTCGCGCTCTCTGTCTATCGATTGATCTATCAATCTACCTTTCTATCTATCTATCTATCTATCTATCTATCTATCTATCTATCTATCTATCTATCTATCTATCTATCTATCTATCTATCTATCTATCTATCTGTCTCTGTGATTTTTGTCATTCATCGTATCGTTTCCTCTCACCTCGTTATCTCTCTCTCCTTTTTCAAGTTCTCTTTCGTTTTTCCAGTTATTTATCTCTTTAATCTATTCTTCCCCATCCCAGTCTCGCCTATGTTCCTCTCATTTTATTTCCCAAGATCACCTACAACTTTCTGTTCTTATGCCACTCCCCCTTACATAACTACCCACTTGGCTCGCACTTCTTTACAACTCTCCGTCCCTTCGCAGTCTCCGCTGTACTCCTCTCCTTTCCCTCTCAATTTTTTATACCCTTTTTCGGTGGTCACTTCCATTCACACCTATATTGCTTTAACCCCCCTCCAAATCTCCTTATAACACCCTTCTCCCAATCTGCCTTAGACTTGTCTCCCTCTGCTCACAACTTTCTCCGCCTCTCAGAATCTCCTCTTTTCCCCTCTCTTCCCACCTTCCTTACACACCTGTCCCTCACTTGTACACATTGCCCGAGGCCGCACTCCACTATAACACTGTGCTCTTCCTACCAATCTCTCCTATACCCCTCAGATGCCATTTCCAAAATCCCCGATAACAACCTCCTCTCAAAATTTTCCCTGTACTGCTCTCCACACATCCTACTTTATCGAACACTGCTCATCCCCTTCCGAACACCCCTATTACCAACCTGCACCTACCACATTACTCTGTACTCATTTCCTTTCATTTCCATTCTCCCCTATATCCCTCTCCCATCATCCCGAATCTTCATTATACCTATCCTCCCCTCCCAAACTCCACTATACTCGTCTCCTCCCCATCCCATATCCCTTATACACCTATCCCCTTGCAACTCTCCCATGTACTATTTTGTCGTGGAAAGTGGGTTGGGGAGACAGGAAGATGGAAGATAAATTAGAAAATGGAGGTAGGCGAAACAGTATAGTCCAGTTATTCTGATTTGAATAGTTGTTAGGATGTTGTTTCCCATTATTGCAGTGCTTTCAGAGTACCTAGAGGCCCATGCGACCACAACATAAAAGCAAGATGATGCCATCCGGATCATTGAGTCTTCATCAGCTTTCTTTCACGACTGATGGCTGAACCCCATTCTCCTGCAATCTCCCCACAGCTTTGGTGCCCTAACTAATCAAGAACCTATTATACGTGATTATGTGCTCTCCCCAGCCATTTACCGCAATGAGGTTTGCTGACGCCGTGCACTCAGGCCCTGTGTCTATTAATATTCGATGGAGTTTAACTTATTATAAACTCCAGCGAGTACAGATCCATAGGCACCAAACTGCCCTCATACATTAACCATTTAATTCCAGGTAACTTTATGGTAAAACTCCACTCAGTCTCAGGGCCTCACATTGTCTTGATTATTGTGTGTTTTTGTAGGCATTCAGCAAAAATGCGAGCATATAAAATGCTTCCTTGTCGTGCCTTGACTTCCTCAGATTCAGCCCTGACATATGCCGCGCCATCCCCCACTCACCTAGTAACACACCAACTGCAGCTCACCTGGTGTCTTGACGTTGTCAATAGAGACAGAGAACAGCGAGACGCATCCTGGGAGGTTCACCGGTCATCCTTTGTGAGCAGATGACGTACACCCGCTGCTCCTCAAAGTGCAAGCGCTACGCTGTTTCTCAAGCAGACTGCGTCCGTTTTAACCGGAATATAGCGTGGTCCTTATGGAGAGTCTCGGCATGGAGATTCGTTATTTAAACCCCTCCATAGATGCTGTAAGGCTTACTGTCTTCCTGCAATGTGTCATGTCTGTTAATATGGCGTTGTGACGTTTTCCTGTGTATTCATCTCCCTCTGAGCGGTAAATTCGGATTGGTGAGAGATTCTTTCTAACGAAGCAAATTTATTCTATGTCGATGTTCTTCTCTATACTCCGCAGGATCCGTCTACTGTTTTCTTTCCTTGGGCAGAATTTTGTTCTTTGACGTTTGTCTTATCGTTTGCTCACTGTCTCTGGAACTCGTAATTTTGACATAAAATGTGCTGGTTGCCTGCGTGACTGTTGTTTGTGTCCCCCCCCCCCCCCCCCCTTGCAGCGGAAACCATTGGGTGCTGTAGAATCTCGGACAACTCTGTCAGTAGCGTTTTTTTATTATATGATGATGTTATGAGGTATTGATCTAACACAGTCAGGTATAGTTAAATAGGTATCAGACCCTCTTATTGTGAAAATCCCACCATTCAATCTAATGTCCGTTCATGTCTTTCTGTCGGAATTTTTGGTCCTGCCTCGAAATAATCTACAGACTTTTACTGTCTTTCTTTACATGCACACCTGATATGGTCTCCGCTGTCTCTTCCCTCTTCTGCTCTGTCACTGTTCTCTGCTGACTGTCGCATTCCGTGTGATGCTTTTCTACCTTCTCTTCCCCTCCCATTCCTTTATGGCCCCCACCTACACACATTGCCGCTGTCTAGTCTCTTTCATACTTGCTCGCTTGTTGCTATTTTTTCCCAGTTTGCCTGATTTGCTAAGTTGCTCCCTCTAATGTATCTCTTACCCTCCTTCCTACCCCTCCCCTTCACCGCTACAAAATCTTTCTTTTTTTTTCTTTTTCCGAAACAAACATCTCTCTCCCTCTAATTATGTATTTTCTGTCTTCCCTCACCTTTCTCTATCATTTTTCTCTCTGCCTTTGATTGTCATTCTTCATGTCCTTATGGCTCTTCCTTGCTAACTCTTGTTTTCTTGATGTCCCGTCCTCTTTCTGCTTATCACTTTCTCCTCCTCTGATCTTTTGCCTTTATATCATTCATTCTGCTCTCTCCCTCTCCTTTCTAACCCACGCTCCTATTCTCCAGTTTTTGATACCTCTCTAGTTATTTTATCTCTCTACGCATCTACCCCGCGCTCATTCCCGCTCGTGCTCTCGCTGCCTTCCGCTCTTCCGCTCGTGTCATCCACCATATGTATCTCTCTCGCTTGCTCGTTGTCTAATCCTTCCTTCCGTATTTCCAAACCCTTTAACACCCACCTTCTCCTATATGCCTGCATACAAAAAAAAAAACACTGTTTTACCAACATATGTTTTCTCCATTGCCCTTACTCTCTTCACTCCGCTTCTCTGGACACCTTCTCTCCTAATACCCCTCCGTTATCTACATCCTCTTTTCTTCACACCTCTTTTCTTCTCATGCTCCTCCCTCTCTTGCTGAGAACTCTGTTCCGCATTGCACCCTCGGCATCACCCACGTCTCATGAACATTTTTCTGCCCACTCGAGCTCAACAGGTCTCTTGCTGATGACAATTCCTCGTCTTCACCCCTCTCCTTCCCTTTGCCTCCCTGAGCTATTTCTCCCTCACTTACTGTTTCCTCTGTCATCCCTTCAATCCGCTTCTCTCATTTTATCTCTACTTGCCCTTTGTCCACACTATTTCCTCTTCCTCTCTCTTTCTATCTCTTCCTCTTTTTCTCATTGATTTTCTCCTCCTATCACACTTTCGGGCTCCCACTCTTTGTCTTTCACAGTGTTGCTATGTGTCGTTTCCATCCTCTTTTCTCCTTTTAACTTCCCTCGACGTTCTGTTTCCACAACATACGCACTGTTACAGAAACCTCGTCCTGTTATCTGCACTACTCCTGTCTCATCTATAGCTCCAGCACCCTTTCAATCCCACTCTACCCGTCTATTCCCTCCCAATGGTCCAATATAGGATTGCTTCCCTCCCAAAATCTACACCCTTCTACTAACCATCTGAATCTCCTTTTTACCACTGCCCCTTGCATTCTCCCCGATGTACCTCACCACACATTCCAATTCCATCTTTACCATACCTTTTCAAAGTCTCCCCCATGGCCCTCGGCTCCCATCCCTGACCCCTATTCCCTTCTCTCGCACTTTTCAACCTCACCTGTACTCGTCTCTGTACTACCCCGATCCCCACTCTACCAGTCTCTCCCCCTTCCGTTCTCTCCGTACCCCTCTCCTACCAACTCCTATAACTGTCATATGCTTTTCTGCACAATCATAATGTTTTTTTTTACTTTTATATCCCTTGCTACTCTCCCCTATACGCCTCACATATCACCTCCAAACCATTATAGCGCATTTCCAGGAGACGGTTAGACAATAAAACAAAGGAGCAGAATTAGGCTATGTGGCCCATCAATCATAGCTGAAACGTTTTGCACCTCCTGTGTCCAACTCTCGGGCCTTCTCCCCATAAACATGACACCATGTACAATCAAGCTCTGATGTCCCCTCGCAATCTCCATTATACTCCACTCCTCCTCATGCAATCCCCCACATACTCCTATGCCATTGACAGTCTCCCGTCTCTTCCGACGTCCAGTTCACTATACACCTCTCCTACCCTGCCATCTTCCCCTTCCGATTCCATTCTTCCCTTCCCATTCTCCCCTGCCTCCCAGTTATTGGTATCATTTTGCTACAATTCTAATCATGCCTATACGATTTTCTTCAACTTCCAAATCCCCCTTTACCTCGCTGCTATTCTTCGTAGTCCTCTATTCCCATCTTCTCCTATTCTGTCACTCCGAGTTCCCTGTTTCCTTTCTATCTCCCCTATAACCCTCTCCTGCCCTATGATTCTCCACTGTGCCTCTGTACTTCCTTTTCCAAATTTCTCATCATATTTCTTCTTTTCCTCTCTCTGTGATACCATTCTCTCCCGTCCCCGAATTCCTCACAACCTTCTCTTCCCCTTTCCAATCACCTATGCACTCTGCCCCACCTTTCTCGGAATCGCTCTAATACTCCTCCGGGTCTTTCAAATCCCTCATATCCCGTAGGTATTCATCAAGAACTTTCTCCCTATGCGCACAGCTTCACCAGTTGTGCAAACCAGCCATCCCTGGGAAATCCTATTAAGGAAATGCAGCTGCTCGTACCTTATTATCCGGTACTTCGGCTCGTACCGGATAATAAGGACATGATATAGTAGAAGTTACAGAGAGATAGTCACCCATTGGTCACATGAGACAGGTAAATGGGTGACTGTCATGAGAAGGTGGGAAAATGCACGGCTATTGCAGAATATAATGTATTTATTATTATTATAATTTATATATTAATATTATGCCTACTTGGCGAGAGACACGGTAACAGATCCATGAGACTGATTTAGATGAGAGAAGAAGAAGGACAAAAATCACAAGGTGAAATATAAGGATGAGAGATAACGAAAGGGAGAGTTAACGAGGAGAGCCATAAGGAGAGAGAGTGTGATAATGAAAAGGCGAGAAAGAAATAAGGAAATTAGGAATGGGAGAACAAAGAAATTTACAAGTAGAGGGAAAGAATGAGAGAGCAGAGATCTCATAAACCGGGAGCCTTAGCCTCCCTTCCTTTGTTGACAGACCCGGTTCCTGTGAATGGTACGGAACCTGCCACTGCTCCGACATCTCTTCCACATGAATAAATCCCGCCGTGAGCGCTTGCAGAGAGCCCCTTCATCAGGGAAGATCCTCTTCATTTGCTCTCCTTCCAGTGTAGTTTCCTTGTACTTTTAATTGTCCCTTTAAACGTGAAAGTTAATTCAGTTGCCGTTTACAATCCGAATGTAAATCGAAATCACAAACCAAAAAATCTTGCTGCTCTCCCTGTCAACAGCCTTCTGTTCCAGTCTCCTATTCCAATAATATTCTTCAGTCACACCAGAATTCTCAACTCTCTCTCTCTGTCTGCCTGTCTCTCTCTCTCTCTCTCTCTCATTCGCTCCCTCTACTTGTGAATTTCTTTGTGCCACTTTCCTAATTTCCTTATTTCTTTCTCTCCCTTTCATTATCATGCTCTCTATCCTTATGGCTCTCCTCGTTAACTCTCTCTTTCTTTATCTCTCATCTTTATCTTTCGCCTTGTAAATTTCACCTTCTTCTTCTCTCATCTAGTCCGCTCTTCATAGCACTCAACTCTCTCTTCTCCTTAATTCTCGTTCATTTATTTCTCTCGTTCTTCTCATGCTCTCACCTCTCTCTAAAAATCTGTTCCGCATTGTATTCTCTGCACCACCCGCATCTCATCAACATTCTTCACCGCACCATAGCTCAGCACGTCTTTTGCTGATGACAATTCCTCACTCTTCCTCCTCCCTCCTTTTAGCTGCCTCCCGGAGCTATTTCCCCCCACTCACTGATTCCTCTGTTGTCCTATCAATCCGCTTCTCACAACTTACCTCTGTTTGCCCTGTTTCCAGCCTATTCTCTCCTCCCCTTTCTTTCTATATATTTCTTTTTTTTCTCATTTACTCTTTCTTCAAATCACATTAACTGATACACACTCTCTCTTTCCCCACGTTACCTTAGCTGTTTTCGTCCCTTTTATCTCGTTCTCACTTCCCTGGACGCTCCATTCCCACAAGATACACACTCTCATTGATATCCTGTGTCTATTTCGCCCGTTTCCAGTCTCATCTCGAACATTCTTAACCTCCTAATACCCCTCTACCCAATATCCCGCCTCCAAATGGCCCCCATATAGGATTCCTTCACTCCCAACATCTCCTGACTCTTTTCCTAGTCATCTGAATCTCTTTTTACCCATTGTCCCTTGCATTCTCCCCTATATACATCTCCCCCGACTCCAATGTCTTCCACACTTCACCAAAGCCTCCCCTATATCCTTCGCTTCCCCGACCCAGCTCCCTATCCTTTTCTCCTGCATGTTTCAATCTCCCCCATCTTCGACTCTGCGGCATCCAAATCCCCAGTCAACCCATCTCTTCCCCTCCCATTAACTCCATATCCTACCTCCAACACAGTATGATTCTCAGCACCACTCAAATCTTCTATACCCTTGAGTCTCTTGTCACTCTCCCCTATACCCCTCACCAATCACAGCCAATCTGCATTATAGCGTATTTCCAAGAGACGGTAAGACCATAAAACCTCGGAGCAGAATGAGGGCATTTGCAACAGCGAGACTGCTCCGACATTCATTTATGGCTGATCTATTTAAACATCCTCCTGAGCCCAAGTCTCTGGTCTTCTCCTAACCTTGATGCCCTGTCCATTCAAGCTCTGTTGTCTTATACTCCTCTCCTACACCACATACATGTATCCCTTTACCAGTCGCCCGTACGCTTGTCGTTGGACTGCCAGTTCACAATACACTTCTTCTGTCCTGTCAGTCTTCTCCATACCCATTTCCACACCATTCCAATTCTCATATCACTATAGCCGTCTCCAATCCCTCCCAATCCTCAGTCTGTATTCCCCTCCATTTTCTATTCTCTATATCACTCTCCTCCACACCCCAATCTCCCCTATGCAGCTAATCCTTTGCTGAACTCCACTCTACTCTGTCTCCCAGTTCACTAGCTACTTGAGGAGAATGAAGTACTTTGTAGTATTAAATCCTTCCTTCACACCTTCTAAAAGTCTATTATAGCCGATCCGGTGGTGTGCTGGGAAATGGCAATAGCACATGTGATGCCAACAGGCTGAATAAACTGATTAGAAAATCTTTCTCCTTTATACGCGTTTGAACGAACAAAAATGAGGCTGTGGTAGAACAAAGGCCTCGACGGAAAATCCTGGCAATTCTGGACAATGTTTCTCACCCTCTACTCAACTCCTCAGTTCAATACATGAACCTTTTAGTAATATACCATGACAACCGCGCTGCTCCAACGAGTTCTGTATGAGGTCATTATTACCCTCGGCATTTAGGCTCTGAAGTGAATCACCCTGTAGCCAGAGAAGGGATGACCCCCCTCCTGTTATACTGTTTAACTATTCACTCTTTTACCTTTTAACTTCTCTTCTAATATGTGCACACTTTTATATCTGTACACATATGATGCAAGGTCACGGCATGAACGAGCTGTCTATCCATCTATCTAGACATTTCTCCTCCCCTTCCAAATGTCCACTATGCCCCTACTCCTCCTACCAATCTCCCCTGCTCCACTCCTACTCCTCCGAACTTACCCGATTCCTTTCTCCGTTTAAGACGCTAAACCTCCCTTCCATACCTCCCCACCTGCCAAAGTCCGGCATTTCCGTCGCTTCCACCTCCCACATTTTCTACAGCTCTCTGCTCCCCTCGCAATGTTCCCTATCCCGATTGCCTTACCTCACCCTTTTACCATCACTCTTGCCATCCCACTTGAAATCTTTCCACCTCCCCCAAACTCGACTATAGCCTTATTGTCTCACTCTCACACTCTTTCATACCGCTCTCCTGCAACTCAAAATACCACTATACTCTACGCATAGCTCCCTATTTCCATTCCATATTCTTAGATACCAATCACTTCGATGCACAATCTACGATATACGTCCGCAATCACTTCAATACCCTTCCTAGCTCCACTATACATCTTACCTCACATGCATTCCCCTATACACCTCTTCTACCTTTCCAAACCTTCCTTGTAACCATTTTTCCTTTATCCCTTTCCTACTACTCCCAGCTTACACTGTATCCCTGTCCTCCCCATCCTAATTTCCATTCTACACCGAACCCCTTGCTACACCCCCCTACATACTTCTCCGCAGGCTGCCAATTCACTCTGTCATTTCCACCACAATCACTTTCTTTTCCTACGTCCAACCTCTACTATTTCGTTCTCTTATTCCTAATCTGACGTTTACTCTTCTTCGCCTACTCATAGCTACTTATTGCCCTTTTCTGCTATTTTGCCCCCCCCCCAGTTCTCTATACCAATCGCTTTCACTTCGAATTGACTTTACAACTCTGTGTTCTCCACCTGAAACTCACGAATAACAATCTCCTTCCCCTTCCAGTCTCCCCTATATCTGACATCTCCCCCTGCCAATCACCCTTATACAGCTAGCCCAATGCTGCTCTCCCTACACACCTTTTCTATAATTTGCTGATCACGATATAATTTTCTTGCTCTTCTTGTCTTCCGTATACACTTCACTCCCAACTTCAAATCATGGTTTCCACCCGCTATCCGAAAGTGCAGTGTTCCTGTGACACATTTCGAAAGGCGAAATGGCGTAAATGGAAGAAGCAATTAGAATTAAATTAGATGGGAGCAATTTCTGAGCGTTCCCAGACCTAAAGGAATACCCTACCAAATCATATCAAATAGCACATAAAAACTAAAATAGCACTGGCATATAGTAAAAGCAGGAATGATATAATAAATACACAGTCTATAAAAAGTAGAAATAATGAATGTACAGTGCGGCTTCACTTACCAGAATCGGGAAGAACCGAATTGTAGGGGAAAAATCGGCACGCATGTGCACACACCTGCCCGCGCAAGACTTCACGGTCATTGGAGTCTTTCCGGGTGAACATATGTTTAATTCTGATCCAGCCGCCATTTCTCGGACCTCAGTGACGGCGCTGCTCGGGGGTGCGCCCTACCTCGATAACGGCTCGCTGCAAAACAAACTCTGAACGCTAATTTCGCTTTTCTCCTTTTTTTTCTTAAAAGCGATATCTCCTCCGGATTTCTTTCGGTTAGCTAAAACAGGTTCTAACGTAGGTCTTTGGTAAAAGCGAAGTGGCTTAAAGCAAACGTTCTTAAAGCGGACTCTCCTCTTATTCGTAGTTCTCTAACCAATTGTAAGCTATCCTGCACTCTAACTTTCATATTCCCTTCTGCTTCCCTTGAACTTCTACCATTCTTTCTCTACTGTGCCTCTCCACATACGTCCCACAATAGTCTTAACCAGTATCCTCTCCTCAGTCGACCCATACCCTTCTTCTTCGCATTCCAGTTAACTGGAGCCTTCTCCTCCAATATCCAATCGCACAGTCAGCATTCTCCACCCGCATCGAATTCTCACCCCCCCAATCCTGTCCTACCAGTTTCCACAATAACATCTGTTCCCCTCCCTTCTCTCCCATACATTTGTCTTGCCCCTCCCAGTCACCCTTCTACACCAGACGGTTGACTGGCTACCATTTACTCCACTCCTTTGATTATCAGTTCACTAAATCATTTTGCTGCTCTTCCAACCTCCCCTATATTGTCCAATTCACTGTTCTGCTGGGTTCCTCCCCGTTACGTATTTCAGAATCAGAATCAGATTAATTACGACTGACATGTGACATGCAATTTCTTAACGTAGCAGCAGCACTTTAATGCAAAACATAATCAAGCCGATAAAATAAAGATGATGATGATGATGAGGATAATAATAATAATAATAATAATAATAATAATAATAATAATAAGAAGAAGAAGAAGAAGAAGAAGAAGAAGAAGAAGAAGAAGAAGAAGAAGAAGAAGAAGAAGAAGAAGAAGAAGAAGAAGAAGAAGAAGAAGAAGAAGAAGAAGAAGAAGAAGAAGAAGAAGAAGAAGAAGAAGAAGAAGAAGAAGAAGAAGAAGAGGAAAATGAATTACAATTATAAATATATATTTTCTAAAACGGGCACAATCAGAAATTATGTATATTTAAAAAAGAGTGATAGTGTCCAAAGATTCAAAGCCCATTTAGGAATCCGATGACAGAGGGGAAGAAGTTGTTCTGCAATCGCTAAGTGTGTACCATCAGGCTTCTTTACCTCCTACCTGATGGCAACAGTAAGAAACGGCATGCACTGGATACTGGAGGATATTTATAACGGACACTTCCTCTCTGAGACATCTAAAGATGTCCTGGGAATTTTGCAGGCTAGTACCAAAGATAGAGCTGACTAGATTTACAACATTCTGTAGCTACTTTCGGTCATATGCAGCAGACCTTCCATACCAGACAGTGAAGCAGCCTGTCAGATTTCTCTCCACGTGCAACTTTAGAAGTTACTGTGTGTATTTGTTGATATACCAAATCACTTCAACTCCTAATAAAGTATTGCCGCTGTCTTGCCTTCTTTATAACTACTTCGATATGTTGGGACCTGGTTAGATCTTCAGCGATATTGACACCCAGGAATTTAAAGCTCCTCACTCTCTCCACTTCCGATTCCTCTATGAGGATTGGTATGTTTTCCTTTGTCTTACCCTTCCTGAAGTCCACAATCGGCGCTTTCGTCTTGCTGACATTGAATGCCAAGTTGTTGTTGTGGCAGCACTCCACTAGTTGGCATACTCACTCCTTTACGCCCTCTCGGCTGCACCTGAGATTCTACCAACAATGTTTGTATCGGCAGGAATGCATAGATTGTATTTATATATAGGGAGTAGAGCAAAGCGCTAAGCACACACCTCTGCGATGCGCCAGTGTTGATCGGCAGCGAGGAGAATATTTTATCAGCTCTCCGTTTCCTCAATCTTCTCCTTCTTCTTCGGCCCTGAGTTCCCTAGTTGATCACATTCCCCTTGCAGTCTCCGATGTACAATTCTCTATCTCTATTGGCATCTCCCCTATATTCCTGCTCTGCCAGATTCTCCTTAATCACCTGTCCTTGCAACCTGCACTATTGTGTTCTTCTCAACATCCCAATGTCCCTTATACACCTAGATTCCTCCCACATTCTTCTGTACCCCTTTACCACGATGCTCTACTTCTACCTACAATCTTCCCTGTATTCTACACCTAAACTCTCCCGGTTTATTCATTTATTGTTCACCAATCCTTTGCCACCCAGTTCCCTATTACATCTACTCCCTTTCTAGTCTCCGCTCTCTTGACTCTAAAGGCTTGGAAAAGCAAAATATTTGACAAGTCTCTTTTTGTTCTTAATTGTTCATATCTCATCGGCAGATTAGTGAGATTGGCTGCAGGGTCAGTTTATTGTTCTGTGTGTAGGATATGGGTAGACTGCGAGATCTCTAGCCTCCCTGATAAACATATTTTCAACTGATGTATAGGCAGCTCCTGAGAAAGCTTACTAAGGCAGAACTTAATAACGTAGTCACCCAGTAATTGCAGGAGACAGGTAACTGGGTGATTGTCATGAGAAGGTGGGGAAATGCACAACCATTGCAGAAGATACTGTTCCCCTCTATAATAGGTATGGATCTTTACTTTCAGTTCTTGGGAAGGGCGGGAGCCACAGTAACAGGATCACTGGACCTGAGTCGGGAATGTACCTTCAGAATTGGGCACTCGGCATTGTCAAGAAGGAAGAAGAATCGGTGGAAGTCTTAGTGGATTGCTGAACCAGTCATATAGGTAGAAAAGGTGAAGAGGACCTTTAGGGAGATTTTAGGGAATTCGATAAAAAGTTTGAAAAGCTAAAATTCACGGCTTTTAATTTGTGGATTGCTACCTGTACCACGAGCAAGTGAGTTGAAGAATAGTATAATTTCTGAGTTCAATTCGCAGCTGAGGAAATGGGGCAGGGGTAAGAGTTCAGATTTATGGATCATTGGGATGCCTTCAGGAGAGGAAACTGCCAGTAAAAAGGGAAGGATTACACCACAAACCAAAAAGGCCAACACACGCGGTAAATTTGATAGAGTTATTTGTGAAAGTATACATTGATTTGACAGTTTGATGCGAACTGGATTGGTAGTGCCGAAACAGAGGCAGGGCGTAGAGAACTCCTAGCAAGGAGTGTCTGATGATAGAGCAAAATTGCCGCCAACAGGTTAAATTGCAATGACAAAAGGCATACTAATCTGAAAAGAGGAATGCAGGATGGAAGGCGATATATTTGAGTACACACAGTCTACAAAATTACGCAGCTGAATTTGTAGCACAGATATAACTTTCCATGTATGATGTTGAAGAAGATTGCAACTGGAATGCTCAGCGCTACACGCTGTATCAAAAAAAAAAGAAGACAGGTAGGCAGAATGGTGGTGTGGCTATTTTGGTAAAATATGAATTTAAACCATTAGAATGAATATTGAGTCTTGGGTAGAGCTAGGGATGTCCAAGAGTGTAAAAACAAACAGTCGGATGTGAGTTATATACAGATCCACAAACAATAATAAGGAATACACTAGAACTGTGCTGTAGATTTGAAAATTTTAGGGGTCGGATGCATGAGAAGTTACCATTATTGGAGAGAAGATAATGTCTGAGGTTGTTAAGCAACCTGGACCAGATGGCGTTCAGTTAAGGTTTCTGCAAGACGCGGCTGAAGAAATTGTGGAAAACTTAATAATGATCATGCAAGAATCACTGAACTCTTGTATGAGTTTGAAGGACTGGATATCATCTACTGAAGAAGGGAGAGTGCCAGAAGAAAGGAAATCAGTCTTCCGTCTGTGGCAGGAAGATGTTCTTTCCCTGCTTCTTTCTTTATTAATCTTCTTATTAATAGAAAAAGAGAAAACAGAAAGTGGAACAGACATTATCAAAATCATACATAGTACTAACCTAAATTGAAGTATATAATAACAAAGTAGACAGCTAATTCACCTCTTGTCAATTCATGGAGAGAAAAAGAAAAACTGTAAATGTTTGAATAACGAAAAACACTGCATTATACGAGAAAAGAAAAAAAAAAGGACTGGGCACTCCATTCTGAGGATACGACAAAAAAAAGAAGGGCGTTCGGAATAAATCTAAAACTTAGAAAATAATTGTAAGAGTAATAAACAAATTAAAATATTGACTAAAATGTCGCCATATTTGCACAAATTTAAAGGATGTATCAAATATCCAATTTCTTATTTCTCTAAACTTAAGCAGGACATAATGGAGGAAAGCCAATAAAGACAGTAGGTGGATTAGAATCCTCCCTTCCAGTAAAACGGCTCTCCGAGACAATAAAGTTGAAAAGGCTATCATACTTTCAACGGAAACAAGAATACCTCAGTATTACGTCTGTCACATATAGAATTTATGTTTGAAAAATTACGTGCTACTTTATCATTTGACATTTGTGCCCGATGCACCACCTTGAACTGCATCAAGGAAAGGCGGGTACAAATAGATGAGCATTTAATCAATTGAAAAAAAAATACTCCATTGATTATCTGAAAATGAATCTTGACATTCCAATTCGCAATCACATTTAATTTTATCGTTAGATATCATTCGTAATATCCAGTTATAAATAACCGTTTATGAATTATGGTTATCAACCCTTTTTGAAGTGGTTTAAGCAGAAAGAGACCATCTGTCATATTGGTGGAAAATATCTAAAAGAGTGAACATTAGATAAATCATATTTATCCACAAACTGAAAGAAAGACATTCAACAACCCCCAAAAAACAAATCTAAAAAAGTTGTTATTTCCTTGGTTTTCCAAAGTAGAAGGGCTTTATCCAAAATTGATTGTGTAAACAAATAATTGAAATGGGTATTACGAGAACGAACAAATTTATTTAATTCTACAAAACGGAATCTGCGAAACTGAACCCAAATTCTTAATGTATGTTTAATAATGGGATTAACGTTTTGTCTACTAATCTTAGAAAACAAAAAGGGAAGAGGAGCTCCCACTGAAGAGGCCAAAGAGAACCCCTTCGCCGAGTTTTCCTCCAAATCCTACCATGAAAGACATTTATGTATGTCTGAATACTGAATCCAAAAAAGTAACATGTCGAATATTAATTGCCTAATAATACACCCTAACATTTGGAAAAACCATACCACCATTTTTTTAAATTTCTGCAATGAGGGTTTACTCAGTCTAGGATTTTTATTATTCCAGATATTGGATAAGATTATAGAGTCCATTCTGTCAAAAAAAGCTTTATAAACAAAGGAAGGAACTGCCTGAAATGTATACAAGAATTTCGGTAGAGCTATCATTTTAATAGCATTAATTTGACCTATTAATGACAACGTCATAGGTGCCCATCTAGAAAGCATTTATAGGGTATTATCAATTTATGGGAGAAAATTATATTTATACAGGTCCTCAAAAAGTTTAGTAATTTTAATAGCGAGATAAGTAAAGTAATTTCAGCAATACTAAAATGTACTTGATGATATTGATCCGAGTAATTATTAATAGGAAATTACTCACTTTTATGTAAAATTAATTTATATCTGGAAAAAGCTACTGAATTCAGAAAATATAGATAACATAGAAGGAAAATATTTCCTAGGATCTGAAATAAAAACTAACAGGCCAACTGCTTACAAGAAACCTTTTGTGCTTTGTCCCCTCTCTTAATACCGTGAACAGTATTGCAATCTCTAAGAGCAATAGCACCGGGTTCTAAAGCCAAGTTAAATAATAAGGGGCAGAGAGGACATCCCTACCGAGTACCTCTGTATAACCTAAAGTAAGGAGATTTATGATTCTTAGTTACAACCGCAGCCATAGGGGTTTGATAGATCAATTTGGTCAGGAAATGAATCCCGGACCAAAATTAAATCTTTGTAAAACCTCAAATAATTAAGACCACTCCACTCTGTCAAGTACTTTCTCTGCATCCGGAGAAACAACACATAAAGATTCTTAAATGGAGAGGAGTGAAAATTGTTTAATAATCTTCGTATGTTAAAAATATGAAAACCTATTTTTAATAAATTAGTTTGAACATTGGAAACAACTCTAGGTAAAATACTCTCAAGTTTATTAGCCAAGATCGTGGAAAGAATTTTAAAATCCACATTCCTCAGAGAGATTGGTCTACAAGAAGCGCATTCAGATAAATCTTTTTTCTTTTTTTAGGAATTAATGAGATTAATGCTTCATAAAAAGTTTTCGGGAGATTCTCAAATAATACAGAAAGACTTACAAAGTTTCACTGTATGTCTATCTGGTCCCGGAACCTTAGCAGGTTGGAAAGAGCATATAGCCCTTCCTATTTCCTCTTGTTTAATAGGACCATCTAATGTATTCATAGCAGGGATAGAAATTTTAGGTATATTCAATTTTTGAAAATATATTCATAAAAGTAATTTGTCAGAAAAATCTGATTTATAAAAATTCGAGTACAAATCCATTAATACTTTATTAATTTCATAAGGCTCTACTATTTAGGTTCTATCAGATTTTCGTATTTTCAGGATCCGTCTTCTAACTATAGCTGCTTTTAATTGACCACCCAATAATTTGCTTGACTTGTCCCCATGTATATAAAATTGACTTATAGATTTAAGAAGTTGCTGCTCAACGGAAAACGTCAAAAGCAAATCGTGCTGTGTTTGGAGTTCAACCCTTTCCTTATATAGATCTTCACTAGGCATTACTGATTAAACGTTATCTATTCCTTTAACCCTACCAGTAATCACTAAAAGTTTCGCCTTGGTTTTCCTTCTGAAACCCAGTAAATATGGAATTATCTGTCCCCAAAGCAAAGATTCCATTGTATCCCAAGTAACCAAATTTGACATTCATTTAGTTGTATTTAATTCAAAGAATAGAGAAATTTGCTCCTTAATAAAACTTACAAAGGTTGAATCTTGTAGTAATGTAGCATTAAACCTCCACTGGAGGTATCGTCAGCATATTATTTAAGAACTTCAAAGTTAATTTCATGGGTGCACGATCCGAAAATCACATCATACGCACAATGAGCAACAGAGGGCACCAATCGCATGCAAATATAATCAATTAACATAGAACATTGAATAGTACAGCACATTACAGGCCCTTCGGACCAAAATGTTGCGCCGACCCTCAAACACTGCCACCTATATAACTCCGCACCTTAAATTCCTCCATATGCCTGTCTAGTAGTCTAGTAAACTTCACTAGTGTGTCGGCCTCCACCACTGACTCAGGCAGTGCATTCCACGCACCAACCACCCTCTGAGTGATCAATCTTCCTCTAATATCCCCCTTGAACTTCCCTCCCATTACCTTAAAGTCATGTTCTCTTGTACTGAGCAGTGGTGCCCTGAGGAAGAGTCGCTGGCTGTCCACTCACACTGTATATTCCTCTTAATATCTTGCACAACTCTATCATGTCTCCTCTCATCCTCCTTCTCTCCAAAGAGTAAAGCCCTATCTCCATTAATCTCTGATCATAATCCATACTTTCCAAACCAGGCAGCATCCTGGTAAATCTCCTTTGTACCCTTCCCAATGCTTCCACATCCTTCCTATAGTGAGGCGACTAGAACTGGACACAGTACTCCAAGTGTGGCCTAACTAGAGTTTTATAGAGCTGCATCATTACATCGGGACTCTTAAACTCTGTCCCTCGACTTATGAAAGCAAACACTTAATAAGCTTTCTTAACTACCCTCCCTACCTGTGAGGCAATTTTCAGGGATCTGTGGACATCTACCCCCAGATCCCTTTGCTCCTCCAAACTAGCAAGTATCCTGACATTTATTTTGTACTCTGCCTTGGAGTTTGTCCTTTCAAAGGGTACCACCTCACATTTCTCCGTGTTGAACTCCATCTGCCACTTCTCAGCCCAGTTCTGCATCCTGTCAATGTCTCTCTGCAATCTTCGACAATCCTCTACGCTATCTCCTACACCACCAACTTCTGTGTCGTCTACAATCGTGCCAACACACCTTTATACCCCCACATCCAGGTTGTTAAAAAAATCACAAAAATTAGAGGTCACAGAACAGATCCTTGTTGGACATCACTAGTCACAACCCTCCAATCTGAATGTACTCCCTCCACCACAACCCTCTGCCTTCTGGAGGCAAGCCAATACTGAATCCACCTGGCGAAACTTCCCTGGATCCCATGCCTTCTGACTTTCTGAATAAGCCTACCATGTGGAACCTTGTCAAATGCCTTACTAAAATCCATGTAGATCACCTTCATTGCACTGCCCTAATCAATATGCCTGATAACCTCCTCAAAGAACTCTATCAGGCTTGTTAGGCACGATCTGCCCTTCACAAAGCCATGCTGACTGTTACTGATCAGACCATGATTCTCTAAATGCCCATAGATCCTAACTCTAAGAATCTTTTCCAACAGCTTTCCCACCACAATTATTAAGTAATTAGAACATAGAACATTGAATAGTACAGCGCATTACAGGCCAGTCGCCCACAATGTTGTGCTGATCCTCAATCCCTGCCTCACATATAACCCCCCACCTTAAATTCCTCCACATGCCTGTCTGGTAGTCACTTAAAATTCACTAGAGTGTCGGCCTCCACCACTGATTCGGGAAGTCAATTTCACGCACCAACCACTATCTGAGTGAAAAACATTCCTCTAATATCCTCCTTGAACTTCCCTCCCCTTAACTTAAAGCCATGTCCTCCTGTACTGAGCAGTGGTGTCCTGGGTTAGAGGCGCTGGCTGTCCACTCTATCTATTCCTCTTAATATCTTGTACACCTCTATCATGTCTCCTCTCATCCTCCTTCTCTCCAATAAGTAAACCCCTAGATACCTTAATCTCTGATCATAATCCATTCTCTCTAAACCAGGCAGTATCCTGGTAATTCTCCTCTGTACCCTTTCCAATGCTTCCACATCCTTCCTACAGTGTGGCGACCAGAACTGGACACAATACTCCAAGTGTGACCTAACTAGAGTTTTATAGAGCTGCATCATTACATCGCGTCTCTTAAACTCTATCCCTCAAGTTCTGAATGCTAACATCCCATAAGCTTTCTTAACTAACCTATCTACCTGTGATGCAACTTTCAGGGATCTGTGGACATGTACCCCTGCTCCTCCACACTACTATGTATCCTGCCATTTACTTTGAACTCTGCCTTGGAGTTTGTCCTTCCAAAGTGTACCGCCCTGTGGCATTCGAAATCACTTTGTAAAGATATGCAAGTATACGGTGGAAGCACAAAGTGATGACCAAACCAACTCTGACAGCAGCACCGAGTTTATTGACAATGTCATACTGGTGATCAACAGTTTGAAGACAAAGGATGACGTATTCGCACAGATGCTCGTCAACGGAAAGCCAATATACTTCCAAATCGACAGCGACCGAGCATTAACATTTTACACCGCCAATACTTGGAGGGAGTAGATCACACACTAAGACAATGCACAGAAAAGCTGCTGATTTGGAAACAGCTCACCATGGATGCAGAAGGGATGTGCAGAGTTAAATTGCGCAACCTCATGACGAACCACAAGTGTTCTGTCGAGCGTGTCGTGGTCACTGAAGACTTTACATTGCTGGGAAGCAGGGACGGCCATCAAATGAAGCTGACTACGGTCAAACATGACAACCGTCGCAGGGTGCATGCATCTACACTCAAAATAAAAACAATGCACACCAGAAGAACGCTATGCAGAAGTGTTCAATTATGCGCTCGAGGAGTTTCCGGGTACAGCCCACCTGCAGATTGATGAGGAAGTTCAACCCACAGTGTTACCCCCACGATGTCTACATCACGCTATGAAGCTGAAAGTGAAAGCTGAACTTGATCAACTGCTAGACCGCAAGTTAACAATTCCAGTCAATGAACCTGCAAGGTGGGTTAGCCAGCTAGTGGTCGCAGAGAAGAAGAACGGCAATCTTCTTATATGCACTGACCCTCGATCATTGAACAAAGCGCTGAAGAGAGAACACTA
Organism: Hypanus sabinus; assembly: GCF_030144855.1. Lineage (NCBI taxonomy): Eukaryota > Metazoa > Chordata > Chondrichthyes > Myliobatiformes > Dasyatidae > Hypanus > Hypanus sabinus. The sequence continues at coordinate 58,797,340 of NC_082706.1, read as the reverse complement.
GCCCCTTCCGGTGATAGAAAACATTTTGCCGTAACTTGACCAGGCTAAGATTTTCAGCAAGCTTGATATAAGTTCTGTATGCTGTCAAGTGAAATTGGACAGTGATTCAAGCGTGTTCACTAACTTCAACACACTTTTCCGTCAGTATAGATGGCTCAGACTTCCGTTTGGAACCACCTTTCATCAGAGATCTTTCAGGGCAGACTGCATCAGGCGCTGGAAAGACTACCGGGAGTGATCTGCATCGCAGGCGACATTCTGGTGTACGGTATAACCATATAACAATTGCAGCACGGAAACAGGCCGTCTCGGCCCTTCTAGTCTGTGCCGAACGCTTACTCTCACTTAGTCCCACTGACCCGTACTCAGCCCATAACCCTCCACTCCTTTTTCGTCTAAATGGCTATCCAATTTTACATTAACTGACAATACTGAACCTGCCTCTACCACTTCTACTGGAAGCTCGTTCCACACAGCTACAACAATCTGAGTAAAGAAATCCCCCTCATGATTCCACAAAACCTTTGCCCCTTAACTCTCAACTCAGGTCCTCGTGTTTGAATCTCCCCTATTCTCAATGTAAAAAGCCTATCTGCGTCAACTCTATCTCACCCTGCTAATTTTAAATACCTCTATCAAGTTCCCCCTCAACCTTCTACGCTCCAAGGAATAAAGACCTAACTTGTTCAAACTTTCCCTGTAACTTAGGTTCTGAAACCCAGGTAACATTCTGTTACGAAGGATGAGCAGCTCTGACGGGCAGAAGGGTACAGTGTTGCCCATGTTCCCCTCCCCTGGGAGAATTAGAAACCGTTACTGTTGCCAGGCTGCTAATGACAGAGAAAGAGATGGAACAAAAACATACTGGGACTGGAACATTTGCTTCAGACAAGGGAGAGATAACACCGGGAAAGTGAGACTTGTTTTTCCACCATATTATGATTCCTGTAAGACTTATGGCTTCTGAGATGGTTTGTTTACTTGGTACTATTCTGTTCAGTAAAATTCCTCAGTGGACAGCCGGAGTGGGCTGGTTTGATGGACTAAGCCATTCAAAAATGATTGACACCTGAGACCCCGTGAGTAGGGATAAAAGTGAGGTCTGGGGAGACACCCCTCAGACACACCAGGAGACGGACCAAAAGCCACACTAGTGAGCACTGCTTAAGTGTTGCAACCCACGAGAAAGTGTGGGGCATCTGAAACCGCACGAAGGATCGGTCAGTTTTAACTAACATTGTTTTTTGCGAGGCCTGTGGGGGCTTGTGTGTGTGTCCATCCTTGCCTGGGTGACGAGTCCACCATAGAAGAACGGTCTAGCTAAAGGACAGAGGGGTCATACCTGAATGGCCACAACAACACATCGACGGATCAAGACCGTAAAGGAAGGTTTGTCTGGTTGTCACTTTTTTTTCTCTCTCCCTCTCCCTCTCCCTCTTCCTCTCTCTCTCTCTCTCTCTCTCTCTCTCTCTCTCTCTCTCTCTCTCTCTCTCTCTCTCTCTCTCTCTCTCCAACAATTACAACACATCGACCAACAACTACCTCAACCTGTATGAACTGAAATTTATATTCACATATGACAATTCATTATCCCCTAGACATCGATAGAGCTTGTTTATTATTGATTATTATTATACCCACACTTTTAGGTTTAGTATTGCTAACGTGTATTATCTGTATATTTGCATTGTTGATATTGATTTGTATATATTACTAATAAACACTGTTTGGAAAATAGTACCAGACTCCAACAGATACTTCTGTCTTTGCTGGTAAGACACCCAGTTACGGGGTACGTAACAATTCTAGTAAATCTTCTCTGTACTCTTTCTATTTTGTTGACATCTTTCTTTTAATTCGGTGAACAGAACTGTATACAATACTCCAAATTCGGCCTTAACAATGCCTTGTACAAATTTAACATTCCATTCCAATTTCTCTCCTCAAAGCTCTGATTTATAAAGGCCAGCATACCAAAAGCTTTCTTCATCACACTATCCACGTGAAATTCCACCTTCAAGGAACTATGCACCATTATTCATAGATCACTCTGTTCTAATGCATTATTCAATGCCTTAACATGTGTGTCCTATTTGGACTATTTCTACCAAAATATAGCACTTCACACTTATCAGCATTAAATCCCATCTGCCATCGTTCAGCCCCTTTTTCTAAACTGGCTTAAATCTCTCTGAACGCCTTGAAAACCTGCTTCATTATCCATAACGTCACCTACCTCAGTATTATCTGCATACTTACTAATCCATTTTACCTACCCATCATCCAGATCATTAATATATATGAGAAAACAATACTGGATCCAGTACAGATCCCTGAGGAGCACCACTAGTTACCAGCCTCCAACCTGACAAACAGTTATCCACTATTACTCTCTGGCATCTCACATCCAGCCAATGTTGACTCCATTTTACTACTTCAATATTAATACCTAACGATTGAACCTTCCTAACTAACCTTCCCGTGCGGAACCTTGTCAAAGACCTTACTGAAGTCCAGACAGACAACATCTACTGCTTTACCTTCGTCAGCTTTCTAGCAAACTCTTCAAAAATTCAGTAAGATTTGTCAAACATGACCCACGCACAAATCCATGTTGACTTTTCCAAATCAGACCTTGTCTCTCCAGATATTTATATATACCATCTCTAAGAATACTTTCCATTAATGTACCCACCACTGACGTCAAACTGACAGGCCTATAATTGCTTGGTTTACTATTAGAACCCTTTTTAAACAATGGAACTACATGAGCATACGACAATCCTCCGGCACGATCCTTATTTCCAATTACATTTTAAATATTTCTGTCAGAGCACCCGCTATTTCTGCGCAAACTTCCCTCAAGGTCCAGGGGAAAATCTTGTCAGGATCCGGACATTTATCCACTTTTATAGTCCTTAAAAGCGTCAGTACTTCCTCCTCTTTTATCAGCATCGTTTCCATAACTTCCATACTTGTTTCCCTTACCTTAAACAATTCAATATGCTTCTGCTTAGCGAATACGGAAGAAAATAAATTTTTCAAAATCTCCCTTATCTCTTTCGGCTCCACACATAGATGTCCACTTTGATTCTCTAAGGGAAAAGTTTTATCCCTTACTATCCTTTTGCTATTAATATAACTCTAGAAACCTTTTGGATTTATTTTCACCTTACTTGCCAGAGCAATCTTGTTTCTTCTTTTAGTTGTTCTAATTTCTTTCTTAAGATTCATCTTACATTCTTTATATTCCTCGAGCACCTCCTTTACTCCATGCCGCCTATATTTATTGTAGATATCTCTCTTTTTCCTAACTAAGTTTTGAATATCCCTTGAAAACCATGGCTCCCTCAAACTGTTAACCTTTCCTTTCAACTTAACAGGAACATAAATATTTTGTACAATCAACATCTCTCCTTTCAATGACCTCCATTTCTCTATTACATCGTTCCCATAAAACAAATTGTTCCAATCCACTCCTAAATCCTTTCACATCTTCTCAAAGTTAGCCATTCTCCAATGAAAAATCTCAACCCTGGGTCCACTCCGATCCTGCTTCATAATTATATTGAAACTAATGGCATTGCCATCACTGGACCTGCAGTGCTTCCCAACTCATACCTCCTTCACCTGACCTATCTCATTCCCTAACAGAAGATCCAACACTGCCCCTTCTCTAGTCGGTACCTCTATGTATTGCTGCAAAATACTATCCTGCACACGTTTTACAAACTCCAAAACATCCATCCCTTTTACAGTATGGGCTTCCCAGTCTATGTGTGGAAAATTAAAATCTCCCACAACCACAACCCCGTGCTTACTACAAATATCTGCTATCTCCTTGCAGATTTGCTCCTGTAATTCCCGCTCCCCATTAGTTGGTCTAAAACACACCCCTATAAGTGTTACTACATCTTTTCCATTCCTTAATTCCACCCAAATAGCTTCCCTCGATGAGCCCTCTGATCTACCCTGCCAGTGCACCGCTGTAATATTTTCTCGGGCAAGAAGCGCAACACATCCCCTCCTGTCCCTCCGATTCTTTCACACCTGAAGCAACGAAATCCAGGAATATTTAGTTGCCAATCACAACCGTCCTGCAACCATGTTTCACTAATAACTAGATCATCACAATTCCAGTTATCAATCCATGCTCTAAGCTCATCCACCTTTCTTACAATGCTCCTAGCATTAAAATAAATGCATTTAAGAAATTCTCCACCTCTTCCTCTCTGTTGATCTCTAACAGTACAAAGAACTTTATTGACTTCTTTCTCTTCCTTCTCCCATACATCTGTTCCTACAGTTTGGTTCGCCTCCACCCTCGTATCCAGTTTAAATTCACTGGAGCCTCTCTTGCAATGTTAACTGAAAGAATATTTGTTCCCCTCCAGTTCAGATGTAAACCGTCCTGCTGGAACAGGTCCCACCTTCTCTGGAAAACTGCGCAATTATCTATAATTCTGAAGCCCTCCCTCCTGCACCACGTATTGATCTGCACTATCTTATTATTTCTAAACCCACCTGCACATGGAACTGGTAGCAATCTTGAGATTGTTATCCTGGAGGTGCTGTCCTTCAACTTGGCGCCTAGCTCCCTAAACTTACCTTTCAAGACCTCCTCACTCTTCCTACCCACCTCATTTGACCACGACATCCAGCTGCTCACACTTTCTCTTGAGAATACTGAGAACTCGATCCGCGATATCGCGGACCCTTGCAACAGGGAGGCAACAGACCATCCGGGATTCTCGATCTCTTCCACAGAACCTCTTAACTGTCCCACTAACTATCGAATCCAATGTCACTACTGCTCTTCTCTTTTCCGCCCTTCTCTTCTGTGCTGAGGGTCCAGCCTCGGTGCCAGAGACGCAACCACTGCAACTGGTCCCTGGTAGGTCGTCCCCACCAACAGTCTCCAAAAAGGTATACTTATTGTTGATGGGAACGGCCACAGGGGTGCTCCGTTCTTCCTGTCTATTCCCCTTCCCTCTCTTGACAGTAACCCAGCTACTTCTCTCCTGACTCCTAGGGGTGACTAACTCCCTGAAACTCCTGTCTATTTCTGCCTCTGCCTCCTGAATGATCCGAAGTTCATCAAGCTCCAGTTCCCGAACACGGTTTGTCAGGAGCTGCAGCTGGATGCACCTTTTGCAAGTGTAGTCATCAGAGACAATTATGCTCGCCCTGACTTCCCACAGACTGCAAACAGAGCACTCAACTGCCCTACCTGTTGCCTCCATTACCTACTCCTAAGCTAGTTAGCTTAATGAAAGGAGCTTACCCTGCCTTACCTCACCTGGAGTGAAGCTCGTCCTCAGCATCTGCTCGCTTTTTCTAAATTCCCCCGCTGATTTCAGAGGCCGACTTTCACGCTCTTGCGCAGTCGTGCCCCGTCAAGCCTCACCTCTGCCAGTTCTCGCCGAAGCATGATGAGCAAAAGCCGTCCCACCGTGCCTCAGTCCACTCTGACAATGGCCGCTGTATATGACAGTCTTTCTTTTAAACCTTTGGTGCGCTACGTTCGCGCATGCGCAGTCTAGCCTCATTGACGCAATCGGTTAAAAAAAACGGCTTCTCTCCGTGCTTCTTCTCCCTCCTCCCCCTCCGCCTCTTGATTCGATTAAGACGACCATTGAAAGCTTCCTCTCCTTTTTAAACCTTTGTCTCGCTACGTCACGCGCCTGCGCAAGCGAGCCTCTTCGCTCCGTTTTGTTTAAAAAACGGCTTGTGTCCGGGCTTCTTTTACCTCTTCCTTCTCCGCCTCTTGCTTCGATTAAAAAACAAACAATAAAACAAAGCCTTACCTGGTAAGGACCTTCCCATCGAGCTTCCAGTTGTTCCTTCTGCGGTTTCCTGAGCAGGACCCATTCGCCATGAGTCAAAATATGTCCTCCTCCAAATGGACCACTTCAAGCAGCAGAAACCTGTTGAGAATGAGACTGAACAGGTTTTTCAGTTTTGAAAAATTATCTGCTAAATTATCTGACGTAACATTTCTATCAGCCTCTCTGACATCAAGAGCTTCATGTAGTGACGTAGGTCGTCCCGTCACCACCTCTGATGGCCTAAATTTCGTTCTCGTTGTTGGGACTGCCCTGCTGCTCCATATCATCAAACCGGGGCCCTGGTTAGTCTTTGTGAGACTTGGTTAGCCGTTTTATTCTACAGACAGACAGACATACTTTATTGATCCCAAGGGAAATTGCGAGGCAACTATCAGCTTGCCTTGATCACTCTGGTGGATGTGGACAATGAAAACCATTCGATATTCACCATTTAACAAAATTATTGACAAACATTTCCAGTGAAATGTGTCTCTGCTTTAAAGTCAATGGGCCACGGCCATTCCCATCAAGGAATATAATCTTTCACGAGAGTTTTGGCTGTGTGTGTGACAATAGGTTTTCTTCCACCCGTCTTGGCTTCTACCCATCCCGTAAATTCGTCCATTAATAATGAACATTAATTACCTTGGCTCATTGGAAAAGTAACGTAATTCACTTGCAGATGTGAAAATGCATCAGGTGGGCAGCAGAGATTAGTTGAGGTAGCTTCTCCTGTGACCCAGGTCTATTTTCTTTTTCATACATCTCTCAACTGTTAGTCGGGCTTGCATCATAAACTATGGATTTCACCTCCATTGGAAAAATCTGTCAATTACCTTTTGCATTCGAGTGTGTCCTCAGGTGTGGATTAGTCGTGCCATATGAGAAAGCAGCTCAGCTTGCACTACCAGACTATGAGGATTACCGTATCTCCAAACCCCATCGCAGTTTCATAACCCATAATTTTCCATCCAGTACCACTTCTTTTTTTAAATATCTCATGCGTTCGTCTGTGACACGGTGTTTAACTTGGTTTCATTTACCGGATTTTATTCCATTTCCTTGATTTTCTTTAATCCTTCCCTTGCAGCCCTTTTTTCTGTTTTGTCTGCAAATACATTTCCACAGCTTTCCTCAGTGGTTATTTTAGAGTGGCCTTTACTTTTTAACACTAAGACTTCTGATGATAGTTGCATGACTTCCATAAGTTATCGTGTCAGTTCACCATTCTTGATTAGAATTCCTACAGCTATAAGAAATCCTCTTTCTCTCCATAAATTTCCAAAGTCATGAATCACTCGGAAAGCATATCAGAAATCCATGTAAATATTTGCTTACTTCCTTCTGCTAGCTTGCAGACTTCAACTAAAATTTTCAGCTCTGCCTTTTGTGTTAGGGTACCAGGAGCTACGTGTCCTGATGCCATCACTTTTCTGTGACAACAGACAGACTAGCCATCAAATTCCTCTCTCGATAGTAGAGGCGCATTAGTGAGACTCTGCCCTTTAGTTCCGGATACCGGCCACCAAGGGAAACATCCTCTCCACATGAACCTTATTTAGTCTTTTAACATTTGGTAGGTTTCAGTGAGATCCCCTGCATTCTTCCAAATTCCAGTGAGCAACAGCTGCCAAACACTCCTAATATGTTAACCCCTTCATTCCTGGAATTTCCTCTTGTACTGTTAGATCAAATCTACGAAACAAAGCAGCTCCCCAATAGGTGTCAGGCCTGGTCACTGCATAGGAGACTGGAAAGTGTCGGTAACCCCAAAACACTCACAGCTGAGGTGTCACCTCTCCTGGGGGTGACTGTTCAAGACTTTGAATATTGCTATGTGAGGACATGAATGGTCAGCTGTAGCAGCTGTTGAGATCAGTCGTAGATTGGAAGCAGAGATTGGACAAGCCTGTGCTGATTTCTTTCGAATTACGGCACCTGAAGGGAGATTTAATGAATGTTTGCAAGATTATAGAGTCATAGATAGACTAGACGCAGGATTGAATAATCACAAACATTTACACTGAGTGGGGGTAAGTTGGAAGTAAATGTGCGTCGCAAGTTTTTTTTATATACATTGTGGTGGATGCATGAAATGCCCTTCCAGGGGTTGTACTCGAGGCAAATACGACAGAGGGAATCAAAAGTCTCTTAAATAGATACAAGGTAGTGGAGGGAATTCACAAATGTGGACATTATATTGGCTGATGCGTTAGTATAGTGGGACATTAAATGATAAATTAATGACATGTTTCCGGTCTGTGTTTTTTTTTAAATGTTCGATGTTCATCGGAATGTTGTTCCACCTTTGGACTGGATACTGTAAATCCGGCTGATCACATCAGTTCTTCTGCAATTTACATCACTATTCTCTCCCTTGCATCGATAAATCAAACCCACAATCCTTGCTTGACAGTTCCATGTAAATTTATTGTCAATACCCGCATATGTTACCACATACTTCATGTGGATTAAATTTCTTGTCGCTGCTTCGATGAAATCAAGCTCTACCCAATTTATTAAAAACTACACAGGAAGAGACAAAGACGGAGAAACAACCAATATGTTGGAAAAATAAAGTTTGAAAAGAAAAAGAAAATATGACGACATATTTCAGTTGCAGACTCCTCGAAAGTAAGTCTGTAGGTTGTGGAATCAGTTGAGAGTTTTTAGTGATTTAGTTTATCCAGACTGGTTCAGTAGAGTAGCAGCCTCTGCTATTAACATTCCGAAATGGACATTGAATCTTAGTACACTACCTCACTTATTTTAACACAGGCAAACCGTTCATATTCTGTACCTTCACAGTGTGGTACGGGACTATTTTGAACTGGCCCAAGAAACTCTTCATAACGAGTGCCTATACAAAAATCTGAACCAAACATCCATTTGGAATGTATAAAATGCCTATCTGACATTAATAAATGGGTGATTAATCGTTAATTAATGTTTCGAAGATCTAAAATCCATTTCAATAGATAGGGGTCAAATTTGAACCTCAATGTATATTAAGGAACAGCCGCAAAGTCCAAAATATTGCAGCACCTGTACAAAAGTATACAATTTTTTAATATTTTCAGTTTGGTGTAGTTAATGTCACTTTTGAAAAAGTCATCAAATTTCGGCTAAAAATTGTATTTAGCGTGTTTTTATTGCTGTCAAATGTCGAACAGGGACAAATTTGACCCGAACAGTAGTAAGGGTTAATATACAGGGTTTCGTTTTTTTAAATCTATTCAATATACGTATACAGTAATTGTTTTACTTATTCATTATTATTTTAAATGTACATTATTATTATTTTATATTATTTTATTAATTTAACCGGCTACATTATGTATTGCATTGAACTGCTGCTGCTGCTGCTGCTGATATAACAAATTTCCTGTCACTTGCTGGTGATATTAAAGCTGATTCTGATTCCTATATCCCCCTCCCGGATGTCTTGGCGAATAAAGGGCATATCCTGAATGGTGGTTGTTTTTGATGATGGTTGCTATTTCTTGTGGCAGTAGTCCACGTGAATGTGCTCAGTAGTGTGGAGATGTTTTCTTGTGATGGACTGGGCTGTATCAAAACCTTTTTCTGTACTTTCTCTTCACTTGGTTATTTAAGTAAATATGACTGGAAGTTGTCCAAGAACGCAATAACGTGGAGGAAGTTGAACAATTAGATATGCAAAGTTGATTTTTCTGGACATATAAAATTGCAAATGTCGCACTACTCTTCAAGAAGGGAAGTAGTGAGTAGCTTGAGCTCTGTGGTTGGAAAGATATTGGAGTCCATATGTAAGGAGGAGATTTCGAGGTACTTGGAGGGACATGATAAAATAGATTAAAGTTTCCATCAGTGAAATTCTTGCTTGCCAAATCTATTGGAATTCGTTGAGAAAATAAAAATAGCAAGATGGACAAAGTTATATCCGTATATGTTGTGTACTCCGATTTTCAGAAGGCCTTTGACAAGTTGAGGTTTCCAAACAAGATAATAGTGCAGGATATGACAGGAACGATGATAGCATGGATAAAGCATTAGCTGACGCGCAACAAACAAAGAGTGGGAGTAACGGAGCCTTTTATGCGGCTACACTGGTCAGTGTTGGGACGGTCTTTTATACGTTACTTGTCTATGATTTCAGTGATAGGTTCAATAATTTCGTGGCCCTGATTGTGAACAACACGAAGTAGGTGGAGGGGCATGTAGTACTGAGGAAGCAGGACAGTAACAGTTGGTATTAGATAGATTAGGAGAATGCCCTGTTACGAAACCCGTAACTGGGTGTCTTACCAGCAAAGATAGAAGTATCCGTTGAAGTCTGATGATACTATTTTAAAAACATTTATTAGTAAAAATACACAAAAATAATATCAATGCAAATATACAGGTAATATATGTCATCACTACTAAACCTAAAAATGCGGGTATAATAATAATCAATAAGAAATAAGCTCTATCGTTGTTTAGGGGATAAGGAATTTTCCGATGGAAAAAATAAAGTTCAGTTCAGTTCATGCAGGTTACGGTAGTTGTTGATCACTGAGTTGCAATTGTTGTAGAGAGAGAGAGAGAGAGAGAGAGAGAGTAATGCTATTGACTTGCCGACTTTCCTTTTACGATCTTAATCCGTCGATGCGTTGTTGTTGTGGCCATTCACGTATGACCCCTCCGTCCTTTAGCTAGACCGTTCTTCCGTGGCAGACTCCTCACCCAGGCAAGGGTGGACACACACGCACAATCTCCCACCGGTCTCGTAGCATCTCACTTGGTGCGTCTGAGGGGTGTTGCCCCAGACCCTACCTTTATCCCCACTCAAGGGGTCTCAGGTGTCATTCAGGTTGGGATGATACAACCATCAAATCAGCCCCCTCTGGTTGCCCCCTGAGGGGTTTCAATGAATAGTACAGTACTCAATACACAATCCTTCTCCAAGAGACAATAGCAATAATCAATGGTTCCGTTCTTCTTTTGTTAGGAGGCGACATTCTACTTTGTGTATCTCTGCGTTGTCGCTCTCTCTCATTTCCTTACTATCAGACCCGAAATAGCAGCGATTTTGCGATTCTCAAAAAGTGGGGGGCGCCATAGTACCTTCTCCCCATCAGAGTTGCTCCTCATTCGTAACAGGCCAAAGCAGTCATAAATATAATACAGTTTCAAAAATTGTATGATCATGCATTTTGGTAGAAGGGGTAATAGTGTACACTATTCTTCTACTCAGTGACAAAATTCAGATATCCATGGTGCGAAAGGACATGTGTATCCTTGTGCAAGATTCCCGGAAGGCTAATGTGGAATTTCGGTCATTAGTGAGGGAGTTGATTGAGACATTGTTAGCATTCAATTCGAGAGGACAGGAAGATAAAAGCGAGGATGCACTATTGGGGTTTATAAGCCGATGGTGAGGCCTCACTTGGAGTATTATATGTAGTTTGCGGTACATTATATTAGAAAAAAATGTTTGAAGTTGGGGAGGGTTCAGAAAGAAGGTTATCAAAACTGATTCAGGAACAAAAGAATTACATGAAAAGCTATTGACAGCGCTGGGCCTGTATTCACTGGAATTTAGAAACTGGAAGGATTACTAGTTGAATCCTACTGAATATTAAAAGTCCTAAAGTGGACGTAAAGACGATACTTGCACTGTGACAGCCTACAACCAGCCTCATAATAGAGGACTATTCCTTTGGAACGGAAATGAGGAGGAATTTCCATACCAAGTGTGGTGAGTCTATGAAATTATTTCACAGAATGGGCTGTGGCGGCTTTATTATTGGATGTGTTAAAGGTAACCATGTAAAGAATGAATTTGACAGGAGAGGAGTGCGGGTCATGGGAGAATGGGAAGGAGAATGAGAAATAGAGAAAGGTGATGGAGAAGTGATGACAAGATAGGAGGTCTCCTAAATGGGGCTTATTAAATTTGATTTATGAACATATTGGATTGCGTTGGCCCTTCAAGCTCTAGGGGCTGCGCTGCCCAGCTAACACCCATGTGTAATCCTAGTGTAACCACGGGACAATTTGCAATGGCCAATTAACCAACCAGCCTGTGCAGTCTTGGGGAATCATAGACAATGTGTCGCATTTGAGGCCCCCTGGCAAGACAACATCCCATTGTATTACAGGTAAGATACAAGTGTGGATAGAGCATCGGCTGATCAGTAGGAGGCAAAGAGTGGGGATAAAAGGAACCTTTGCTAATTGGCTGCCGTTGACTAGTGCTGTTCACCAGGGGTAGGTGTTGTGACTGATCTTTTTATATTATTTGTCAACGATTTTGATGCTTGAATAGATGGCTTTATGATCAAGTTTGCAGATGATATGAAAATGGATGGAAGAGCACAAAGTACTGAGGAATCAGGATTCAGCCCCTGTAATAAAGATCAGGTAAGCCAAAAGAGAATCTGTAATTACCAACAGAATACCAGCAGAATATATAATATCAGTGAAAAAGGAGTTTCTGCTGTTGGCTGCATGTTCCTCGTAGTCCCCTTTCTAATATCCTTGTGTCCGTCAGGCACCTCACATTCACTATAGTTGGTCTCCCGGCCTCCAGGCTTGAAGCCTCAGCTTTTATATTAATTTCTTACCAATTCAAACGTTCCATTCAAGTGACATTGACCATATGTCGTGGAGGCCAGTCCCGCATGACATGCAGCTTTTCAGGGTCTATAAAAAGATATCCAATGGTATTTCTAAACCCGAACCGCTTATAGAACCTCAGGGTCTAAGCAAACACATCATGCCGGTGTCCTAGCAACAGTAAGGGCGTGCAGCCGAGGCAGACAAACAGGTTTGGTAAAACAAAGCCGAGGGCTGTTGGGGGTTGGGCATAACACTCCGAGAGGGGGAGGCACAGAATCACAACTTTAAACGGAGGCCGTCTGAAGGCGGATTCCCTTGAGAAAGCCACAGGACAGGACGAAATTGTGCAGTCTCTCCCAGTCCATAACTATTAACCCCACCACCTGAACATACTGGAACTTTAAACTTTAAATTGGGGTTAACAAGGATGCAGTTCCCAATAAAGGCAACTGGGTGGCCTTGATAATGAGGAAGTATGCCAAATCAAAGTGGCAGGCTGAAGGGATACGTATATCCACTAGGTGGTAGACAAAACTAGAGGGTTGTTTCCCTCGCCTCCTGCATGTGGTGTTTAGGAGCACGTATGTTGTGCTGCCTTCAGTAGACAGGGTTTTATTTCAAAAGCCATATTGCAGCTCTCTAAACGTCTAATCAGATAGCACTGCGAATGGTGTTCACTTCTTGTCTCCTCCTGATTGGAAAAACGATGATTTGGTGCATAGGAAATTTATCCAGGACATGGTTTTGGTTTAACCGTATGTTGTTGTACGGCTGAATCTTGATAAGCTGGAACTTGATTTTGAAGCGGTCGGGGAAAGGCTGTTGGAATGTAAACATCCCTCATCCTGGACAGGCCAGCTCTACATTAACCCTCCTTCTCCCTCGGCAGATTCCAACACTTCTGAATGTGAGGACATTGGAGGATTCTGGACCATGGTGCCATGTCCGTATAGTGATGCTGTGGACAAAAGCTTCTGTGATAATGAGCTCGATTGTTGCTCTCTGAGACTGGCCACACTCAGTATGTTGGACTGATCATCAGAAGAAATCCTAGCATCCTGATATAGGAGTCACACGTCATGTTTAAATGACAAAGTAAAAAGCAAATTTTTTAAAAAAGCACACTATCCGAAGTGCGGTTGCATGTCAGTTACTGATTCATTTAGCAAATCGCCGTGAGAGAACAGACATTTGGAAACCCAGTGATAAAGAGCCGCTGATGACAGTGGTGAACATATAATCATAGAACCAAAACAGATCATTCGGCACATCTAACCGCTGCTGAACTACCATGCTGACTGGACCCGGTATGCAACTGTCTAAACCTCTCTCATGTATCTATCCAAATGACTCTTAAATATTGAAATCAAATCCACTTTCAAAACTTGCGTTGGCAACTCGCCCCACACCCGCACTACCTGATTGAAGGTTTCCCCTATCACCTTCTCGTTAAGCATTTCAACGCAAAAAATGGCTGAAATCCCTTCTCACTTTTAGGCATTAGGACACGCCATCTGTGATTACCCGCAAAGTTAATTTAAGACGACACATACATTAGAATATGATGCATATATATCACGACTGCCGGATTTCTGCTGTTGATCAGCGTTCGACGTTGGGTGTGGCCAGTCTCACACGTACCAAAAATCGACCTCAATATCATCAAAGCTTTTTTCAACAGCATCGCTATACGGACAAGGCACCATGGTACAGAATCCTCCAATGTCTTGACATACAGAAGTTTTGGAATCTACCGTGGGCGAAGGGTTAATGTTAAACTGGGCCATCCCAATGAGGGATGTTTACATTCCAACAGCCTTTTTCTGCTTCAGGTTCAAGTTCCAGTTTACTGGTATTCAGCCGTACACCAGCATATGGTTAAAAACACAATATCCCAGTAAATTTCCTATGCACCCTTTTAAAAACTTCCACGACTTTCCTATCAGGAGAAGAACCAGAATTAAACAACATTCCCAGTGTCGTCTAACTAGACATTCCGAGAGCTGCAAAATGGCTCCTGAGATAAATGCCGCGATTAATGAATGCCTACAGACCATAAGTATTCTTAAACATCCTACCAGCTTCATTGTAAAATGGTATGATGCGGGGAGCGGGGAAAATATCCCTCTAGGTTTGCCGACATACCGCTGTATATAACATATCCCTGCAACCTGCCAGTCTCAATTGGCACATATCTTTGTTATCCAGGACACCGCATGTCTTTATTGGGATCTTTCTCCTCATTAACCCTATTTTAACGTTTAAAGTTAACATTATGTTCAGCTGGTGAGGTTACTCCTCATGAACTGGTAAAGTCAACGCACTTTTGCCCTGTCCTGAGGCTTTCTTAAGGGAATCTGCTGTTAGGTCCTCAGGCGGGCTCCGTTTAAACTTGGGGTTCTGTGCTTCCCCCTCCTGAAGTGTTCTGTCTACCCCCCAACAGTTGTTGGCATTGTTTTACCAAACCTGTCTGTCTACTTCGGCTGCAAGTCCTGACTGTTGCTAGGATACCGGTTTGTTGCACTTATTTAGTCTGCTCGAGGTATGTAAGGGTTTCTGGTTTAGACATACAGTTGGACTGGGTGTTGGTGAGGCTGAACCTTATATTGATTATGGTTCAGGACCCCGTTTAAGAAAGTGTACAGTTCATTAACGTTCAATAGGTCCAACAGAGATTCATTGTTCACAAGCAAAAACAACAAAAACAATTAGCTCCATATTCTTTATGTCGTTTAGAAAAATGGTTGCCGATTATACCGAACCGTACATAGCCGCAATGGGACATGAGTGTGAATAGACAGAGAGATTCAGGTGCAGAAATAGACAACGTGGAATCACCCCACTGTCCGAGTGATATCGGGTACTGTCCATGGTTCTCAAGTTAATTTTAAAGTATAGTTGACATTCAACCGTACTCCTGTGTATGAGATGGAGTGGTAGCGTAGTGGTTAGCACAACCCTTTGCATACAGTTGACCATATAGTACAGGGTTGCACATAGGACACTACCTGTAAGGAGTTTGTACTTTCACCCCGTGACCGCATGGATTTCCTCCGGTAGCTCCAGTTTCCTCCCACAGTCCAAAGACACACTGGCTGTTAGAGGGAGTTCCATTGACGGTCCCGAAGATACATTCTAATCCCACAATCTCTGAGGTACCTGGCCAGGGGAACCAAGGAATTGGCCTTCATGGCCATTTATGTACTCCGGGTTCACAGGTTTTTTTTTTAGATCTGTGGGTGACCCGTCCAGTAGGAGTACCATCCTCTAAGTTAGCCCACTACTTGAGAGCTACCGCTCTTGATGGGAGACTACTTGAGCTAGGACACGTGTGTTATCTTTCGGTGCCCCTGAGGTTACTGATAGATTTCACCTTATCTATTCCCCTGGGGGTCCCCTCTCATCTGAGGGTATCCATGGTTTTCACATCATGGCCACATTATTGTCTAATGGCAGTATCCTGGGCTGACTCATAGAAACTTACGGAGCTCTCAAGACCGTAACCCATGTTTCCAAGTCTGCCTCTTACATTCCCAAGTTTTCGAGCTATATTGGTACCAAGAAGTTTCCCAAGAGTATTCCCACCTCCTTGAGGTTTGCAGTGAACAGACTGTAAACACACGTACCACCCCGTCAGCGCTATGATTGTGTCATAAAGTTATCTTAGGGAACTGCCCACAAGAAGGAAGACTCTTTTTCCCTCTCAGGACCAGAACTGATGGTCAAGATCTAGAATATTCAAGAGGTTCATTTGTACCTCCATGAGATTCCTATTTGTTCGAACTCTTATGGGGAGCATGTAAAACGAGTAAGTCCGGATCTTCAGTGCCACTAAAAGAATCGCCTGTCTGTGAAATTGGGGAAAAATGGGTTCCACTTCCCCAAATGGGATTTGTCATCTCCAAATAAAATGTTCTTATGGACCCTGAAAAACCGCGTGTCATGTGGGACTGGCCTCGGCGACCTACAGCCAATGACACTGGAATGCAATGTTTGAATTGCTGAGAAATGAACATAAAATCAGACGCTTCAAGTGTGCAGGCAGGGGTAAATCTATAGGAGACGAACATTCGCAGATGTGGGGGGCCCGATGGACACGAGGAATTTAGAAACGGGATGGCGAGGAACATGCGGCCAGCAGCAGAGCTTATTTTTCCCTGGCATTTATTTTCAGTTATTTGACTGTTCATGGAAGGTCAGGGAAACTGAGTTGGTGAGCTCAAAGCCATTCGGTTGTGTAAGATTACAAGTTCTTCCATTGAGGCAATAAAGCTGCTTGTCGGTAATTAAAGATTCTTTCAGTGCCTCCCTGATTATTATTACAGGGGATGAATCTTTTCAAACCTGCTTCCCCAGTACGGCCTGTGTTTCCCTCCATCTTCATATCACTGCAAACCTGGCCACAAAGCCATCAATTCCATCATCCAAGTAATTGACATATAGCCTAAAAAAAGATAGATCCCGGAAGAGCTGCACTAGTCACCTACAGCCAATTAACAAAGCTTATTTTTATTCCTACACTCTGCCTCCTGCTAATCAGCCCAATGCTTTATCCCCCATGATCGTATCTTTCCTGTAATATCATGGGATCTCATCTTTTCAGGCAACCTCATATGCGGCACCTTGTCAAAGGCTTCTGAAAATGAAAGTAAACAATACACATCGATTCTGGGTGACTGCACAGGTTTCCACCGGACGCTGCGATTTCCTCTCACATTCCCAAAACATACCTGTTGGTTGTCTAATTGCCCTTTGTAAATTGTCCAATTTTTGGGCTCGGAATAAATATGGGGACTGCTATCGCATCGCAGTTCAAAGAGCCTGGGAGGCCGACAGAATCCTATATGTTCATAAATAACATTTTGCAATCCTCATTGTGGAGACCTTCTGTGTTGAGGTAACCTCTCCCCTCTGTTTCCCATCCACCTGCACATTCTCCCATGGTCCACTCTCCTCTCCTAACAAATTCCCACTTCATACTTTTACCTTCAATGCACACAATTACAAGGCACATTGTGGGAATTCCACAGATTCGCCACACTCTGGTTCAAGAATTCCCCATCATTTCTGGTCCAAAGGAATGTCCCTCTATTTTGATGTTATGTCCTCTTGTCGTGGGCTGCCATATTCAAAACAGCCTCTCTACATCCACTTTAGGTCTTTCATTATTCAGTAGGATTCAATCAGCACCCCCTCGTTCCTCGAAGTTCCAGTGAATATGGGCCCAGTGCTAACAGATGTTCTTCATACAAGCCTTTCGTTCCTGAATCAGGGTTTTAACTTCCTTTGAACCCTCCCCTATGTCAGTATATCCTTCCCTATGTAATGGATGCTAAACTACATATAGTACTCCACTTGAGTCCTCCGTAGTACCTTATAAACCCTCATCATTATATCCTTGCTTTTATATTCTCGTCCTTTCGAAATGAATGCCAATGTTGTATGCCTTCTTCACCACTCACTCACACTGCAAGTTCTTCTTTAGGGAATCTTGCACCAGGACACACGTTGGTCAGAGATCCTTTCACATCATGGATATTTGAATTTTGTCATTGATGAGAAAAAAAGTCTACACTATTATTCCTTCCACCAAAATGCATAATCATACATTTTTTGACGCTGTATTCCATGTACGACTGATTTGCACATTCACACAATCAGTCAAATTTCTTCTCTTACTGCCCTAATTTCTCAACACTACCTGCCCCTCCACCTACTTCGTGTTGTCCACAATCTTGGTCACTAAGGCATTAAACCCATGGTTAAAGTCATTGATATGAGATGTAAAAAGTGATGGTTCCCAACACTGGCCTCTGTGGAACAGCAGTTGTAATGTTCTCGCACAGGTGTAAAAAACTCTGAACTAAACATGCAGTATAAACCTTGTCAATGAGGCGCGATCCCAGTAAGATTAACCATTTACTGTTCACTCTTTCACATTAACGTATGGTGAAAACTGTTGATAAAACAATACAAAATATATACAGTATTTGGTTCCTTCTTGGCATCACATTTACATCATAAATACTTGCAAAAATAAAACTACAACAAACTATATTACATTGAAGTACAACATACAGTCAGAATCTACCTACGCCATCAACTGGCTTTAAATACACTTCAACACAAACTATCCGCAACTCTTTAAATAACAAAGAAAATGAACTTTATCAACCGTCATTACTTTTAACAGAATCAGCATGAACATTTTTACTTCAACATATCGATTATCTTATGAACTTACGGCTTTGCTTCTCTGATGTTTCTAGTGCGTAGAAAGAAAACTTTTCTCGCACTGATCCTGCACACACAACACCCTCCTTCCCATTTCTCCAAACCCATATTTTCCCACAAGATGGGACGAAACCGGGTGTGACATCATCGCATACCGCGATACATCACAGAAAACGAATTTACTTTTAACAGCCTTAACGTTAACTAAAAATAATTACAAACAAATTACTAAAGCAAAAATATAATAAACTAAATGAATACTTTAAGGCCAGCACATTCCCTGCCTGACCTTCGGAAGGTCACTATGAATATAATACAAAACTTCAGTCTCTAAATCAGTCCTTAGGTAGAAGCAGAATGACTTCTGCAACTGCCCTTTGGTAAGTTTTCACATCACCTTGGTCAGAAGTTTTCAATTCAACCTTCCTGACATGTCCATCACAACCTCCTTGGATGCTCCAACAAAGTTCATGCTGCAATCAGACCTTAACTGTTTTGCAAGGCCTCTTAGCGCAAAAAAGTATCAGAGAGCGTTAATGCAGCTGGATCTATCCAAAGATTCGATGACCTCAATGTGTACCGCTCTTGAAATCATGCAGCTAAACATGTTGGCCCACTGCTTGCTCTCTGCTTGTCCTCCTCTGGCACGTCTAGTGGTGATAGTCCAGGGACCAAATAGATTGAGCCCCACATACACAAAGGAGGGCAGGCTTCAAGGCGTTCTGGTGGGAGGTCCGCCGTACGTTGAGCTTCCATCTTGCCTTGCAGTTTCCTGCAGGTTACACATTTGTGGAGTACTGAATTGATCAGTGTTTTACCTCCCAGGATCCACAGTCCCGCTGCCTTGATTGCTCCTTCCGTCAGGTGACGGCCCTGATGTCTTACCTGTTCATGGTGATGGCGAGTGAGCAGTAAGGACACATGGCTGTCTTTGGGCAGGAATACTGGGCTCTTTTCTGCAGCTGGAGGAGAGAGTGTATTAATTGGCCTCCAATGCAAATGATATCATTCTTCCGGATCGGACTGAATTTCCTCAAAGGGCTGTCCTTTGGTATCTGTTTATTTGCTTGGAATGCCGTAAACTCCTTTGCAAAAGCTTCTCTTTGAGTTGCTTTAAAGATAACATCCTTTGCCTGGGTAAATTTGTCAGCAGTGCGAGGTAAGTTACAGTTGTGCCACCCCTTGCATTTACTATTTCGGGATGAGTGTTTGTGAGATCTGGCCATGTGAATGAGGAACGCAAGTCCCCTCACTAAAGAATTCAAAGTGGAGAACCGCTGAAAGCTTTCGTTAGTACGTATTGATTCTTCGAGGTAGGTGACTCCTGTTTGTATTTGCAGCCGAATTTCCAAGTCTCTTTCGGGTTCGATCAGCTCAAATTTCTCGCTCATTTGAGTTTTTTTCTGTTGGTGGCTGAAAACGGAAGGGGGGTCCGGTGAATCAGGAATTTTGCGCCAGCCGGGATACAGGTAAGGATCTCCATGCATGGTCTGCAGGGTTATCCTTTGTATGTACGTAATGCCAGTGTTCAGGCTTTGATGACAGGCGGATACGTTGAACTCTATTATGAACGTACACGTAGAAACGTTTTGATTCAATATAAATATAATCAAGCACTACTTTGCTATCTGTGCAGAACTTGTCTAGTTCGTCCTGGATAAGATCTGCCATTTCCACAGCCAAGACAGCTGCGCACAGTTCAATCCTTGGAATTGTCGGCTTGGACCGAGGAGTGAGGTTCGCCTTACCAGTTACAAATCCTACTTCAACTTGACCATCCTTCCTGACTACTTTCAAGTAAGCCACAGCACCAATAGCCTTGGTAAACGCATCCGAAAAATACATAATTCTCGGTGCGCTGCCTCGGTGGGTGAGGTCGCAGTGTACCTACATCGGATATGAAGCTGTTTTAGATCTTGAAGTGAATCTCTCCAAGCCTCCCATTTGCTCAGCTTGTCTTCTTGTAGGGGAGTTTCCCACTCAGAGAGCACTGAGTTCTCTGAGAAGGACTCTTTCCTGGATCGTAACTGGTGCCAGTAGTCCCAAGGGATCGAAAACACTGTTGACAGTGGAGAGAACTCCATGGCGGGTGAATGGCCTGATCACGGTTGGCACGGAGAACGTGAATGTGTCAGTCGTAGTCTCCCAAAAAGGCCCAAACTCCTCTGTGTGGGAATGGATTCTTCATCTAGATCTAGGTCTTTAATTGCTGGAGAACCGTCATCGTTTGGAAGGACTCCATTACTGCCTGTCAGTTTGATGCGAACTTATGCAAGCGGAGGTTTGACTCAGCTAGTGAGGCTTGTGTTCGTCGGAGATCAATTGCTTCGTCTTCGTCTGTAGCGATGTCAAGCCGTCGTCAACATAGAAGTGCCTTTCTACAAACTTAACGGTGTCATCGCCGTGCTCCTGTGTGCCCTCTCTGATGGCTCCTCGCAGCCCATAGATGGCCACAGCTAGTGATGGACTATTGCCAAAAACATGGACTTTCATCCGGTACTCAATGCCTTCCTTGTTAATGTCATTATCCTTGTGTCATAAGAAACGGAGGAAATTGTGATGGTCCTCCTGTACAAAGAATCAATGGAACATCTGCTGGATGTCCGCTAGGATTACAACCTTCTCTTTCCGGAACCGCAGCAGGACTCTGAGAAGCGCATTGTTAAGGTCGGGGCCTGTGAGGAGCACGTCATTAAGGGAGATACCAGTGCACTGAGCACTGGAGTCAAAGACCACCCTGATTTGATTGGGCCTTTGTGGGTGGTAAACTCCAAACGTTGCTAGGTACCAACACTCCTCACCTTCTCTGAGTGGTGGTGCTACCTCAGCATGTCCATTAGCGAAGATCTTCTCCATGAATGCTATGTATTGTTGCTGCTTCTCAGGTTTCCTTTTCAGGGTTTTTTGGAAAGACGTGAACTGCTTAACTGCCTGCTGTTTGTTGTTTGGCAAGCACTGGCGTGGTACTCTGAAAGGTAGTGGGGCGACCCAGTTATTTTCTTCGTCTCTGAAGACCTTGGTGTCCATTATTTTAAGAAGATGGCGTCGTGTGCTGATGGAGCAAGTTTATTATCATGCTCCGCTTGGGCAAAGACTGACTGTCCCAGCGTCTTATCGGTTACTTTACATTTGTTAAAGCCTTGTCGTGCTTCCTTGATACACATGAAACTTGTGCAGGGTTGAAAAACTGAATGGCGGCCACTCTCTAGCACATCGGTCTTGAGTGTGTTAACTGTCGGTTTGTGTACATTGCCAAGGCACACCTCTACTATCACCACCCAGCCCAGATCCAGGCGTTGGGCAAAGGGGGCATCGTGTGGTCCATTGACCTGCTGCCTGACCTTGTGCACCTGGAGAACATCTCTTCCTAACAGCAGGAGTATTTCTGCTTTTGGATCCAGTTCTGGGATGTGCTTGGCAATGTGGTGGAGATGCGGCTAGTGTACCACTGGACTTGGCGTCGGGATCTCAGAGCGATTATTCAAGATTTCATTGCACTCTGAGAGTGGAGGGAAACAGATGACAACTTTACCATCCAGGGACTCGAGTTGGAAGCCTTCTGCCTTCCCTCCATGATTTTCCGTGTTGCCTGAGCAAGTTCTAAGGAAGTATGGGAACTGATTACTCTCAATGTTGAACAAGTCAAAGAACTCTAATCTGACTAGTGAGCGATTGCTCTGGCCGTCCTGAATTACATAGGCTTTGATGGCCTTGTCTTTGGCTCCCTTAGGGTACACCTTAGTGAGCAAGATCTTTGAACAAGAACGGCTTGACTGATCTTGACCGCAAACCTCAGTGCAGCTCGACTTGACAACAGTTGCCTTGGAGTGAGCCTCTGCCTCTCCATCGTCCTGATGTGAGGGTGAAGGAGCTTTGTTGGTTTGCGGTAACGGGCTGGGATGCATGGCCCCATCGGGATTAGTGCTATTACATTCTAAGCACTTCACGGGGATCGTGCACTCTCTAGTGAGGTGAGAGATAGAGGAACAGCATTTAAAACATCTTTTTTTTTCTCCTTGAGCAGGGCCATTCTCTCCTCAAGGTGTTTTTATCCTAAACGTTCTGGATTTTTGGAGGAGTGGGCTTTGTTGTGCAATAGACAATTCTTGCTAGGGTCATTGTTAGTTGTAGAGACTTCAGGTTTACACACTGAGACGGGTTTATTGATGTTAAAATTATTCGAAGTGGATTTCACTGGCTTGATGTGAATTGTACTGCTACCTTGACTCATGAAGCTGGGGTCGTTTCGCTTTTTCGCCTCCTTGCACACAGACCCAGTGAAATACTCAAAGGGAGGAAATCGACCATCTTCCTTGTACTCCGAACCAACAGACACCCACCTGTCCTGCAGCCCAAATGGAAGTTTGCCCACGATTGGTCTAATCCTGTATGAAGTCTAGGTATGACAGGCCAGTTAAATGCCATCTCCTTTAGCGCCTTCAATCTCTATGAGTAGATCTCGGAGCTCTCTTAGCTTAGTGTGCTCTTTGGCTGACACCTTGGGAAAGTTTTCCAGGCGTCGAAATAGTGCCGTTTCAATATATTCAGGGGACGCATAGCACTCCCGAAGTCTCACCCATGCTTTGCGTAAGGCTAGCTTGGGGTTGTTGATGTACACTGAACGTATGTGTCTCACCTGTTCACATGATTCTTTTCCCAGCCATTCCGTCATAAGATCCAACTCTTGGGTTGCTCCGAGCTGGACTCCATGGATAGCGTTGGCGAATGAGGAGTACCTTGCTCGGTAAATTTCAGTCTTATCGTCAAACTGGTATAGTCCTGAAGTGATGGGTTATCGTAGTGCTAAATACTGTGCCATGGGTTCAGTTGCAAGTGGCATGCTGGCTGGGAAATATGTCGGTGGATATATGACTGAGGGTATACATTTGTTATGGGAATGGCTGTTTGCCTCTTCTCTCGCCAAAGCTGGTAAGTTTGGGGTTGAGAAGTAATTGCCAGCAGCCCATTCATTCTTGAATTCGTCACGGAGTTGCAAGGGTAAATTGTCTTCCTCAGATGGATGTGATGCGCTCGGGCCTCTCTTTGACTCCTCATGAAATGTGATGTGAGCATATAAGTATGGAGAGGAAGAAGGACTCCTCAAGTCCATTTGAAATCGGACGCAGTCGCTAATGCGTTCCAATCTGGTCCTTTCTGAAGTAAAATGTTCGTCATCCAGAACATGCATTTCTGCAGCATTTTCTAATATCTCTGCTTCCACCCTGACAGCTTCAGCTTCTCGGTGTAGCGTCAGCACTTCTAACTGGGACTCGATCCTTACATTTTCCAACTGTTTTTTGGCTTCTCTAGCAGCCGCTTCCTTTTGGTTTTCGGCTTCTCTGGCAGCCATTTTCATTTTCAATTTTGCTTCCTGTTCAACATATGAGGATCGAACCTCAGCGGCTTCTGCTTTAGCTCTTGCATGGGCAGTCTTATTTATTCATGCCCTACTGCTTCATGGCGCTGGATGGCAACGACTTGATGCTGGATCATGATGCCATCGTACACCTGGTAATGTCGCCTTTTCACTGTAATGTTCTCGCACAGATGTAAGAAAACTCTGAACTAAACACGCAGTATAAACCGAGTCCCAGTAAGATTAACCAATTACTGTTCAGTCTTCCACATTAACTTATGGTGAAAACTGTTGATAAAACAATAAAAAAATATATACAGTATTTGTTTCCTTCTTGCCATTACACTTACATTATAAATACTTGCAAAAGTAAAACTACAACAACTATATTACATTTAAGTGCAACATACTGTCAGAATCTATCTACGCCATCGACTGGCTTTAAATACACTTCAACACAAACTATCCGGAACTCTTTAAATAACAAAGAACATAAACTTTATCAACGATCATTACTTTTAACAGAATCAGCATTAACGTTTTTACTTCAAGCTATCGATTATCTCTTGAACTTACGGCGTTGCTTCTCTGATGTTTCTAGTGCGTAGAAAGCAAACTTTTCTCGCGCTGATCCGGCACATACAACCCCCTCCTTCCCGTTTCTCCAAACCGGTATTTCGCCACAAGACGCGGCAATACCGGGTTTGACGTCATCGCATGCCGCGATACTTCACAGAAAACGAATTTACTTTTAACAGCCTTAACTTTAACTAAAAAATAATTACAAATGAATTACTAAATCGAAAATATAATAAACTGAATGAATGCCTTAAGGCCAACACAGTGGTAGTCAGCGGCAGAAAAGGTTCTGTTATTCCCACCCTCTGTCTGCTGCCAATCAGCCAATGCTTTATCGACGCTAGAATCATTCCCTGAAATACCCTGCACTCTTATTTTTTTTAGCGGCCTCACCTTGTCAAAGGTTCTTAGAATCCAAGTGCACAATATCTACCACTTTTCTTGTAATACTTTTTAAAGTCCTCAGCGAATTCAAACTGACTTGTCAGGCAAGGGTTTCTCTTCAGGGAACTGTGCATACTCTGGCCTATTTTCTTACTTGAGGCGGAAAATGACGTGGCGACGAGGCCGTCCACCCCTTCTACAAATGACCAGATGCTGCGTCTCACTGTGGCCGATGTGAGAAGAACCCTGTGCAGGGTCAACCCACGGAAGGCTGCTAGACCACACAACATCTCTGCTAGAGTGCTCAGAGTATATACAAACCAGCTAGCAGATGTTCTCACTGACATCTTCAACATCTCCCTGAGCAGCACCACCGTTCCAACATGCTTCAAGACTGCCACCATCGTCCCCGTGCCAAAGAAGTCTTCAGTGTCCTGCCTAAATGACTACCGTCCCATTGCACTCATATCCATCATCATGAAATTTTTCGAGAGGCTCCTCAAATCAAGTCGTCAAGTCAAGTCAACTTTTATTGTCATTTCGACCATAACTGCTGGTACAGTGCATAGTAAAAATGAGACAACTGTTTTCAGGACCATGGTGTTACATGACACAGTACAAAAGACCAGACCGAACTACGTAATAATAAAAATCAAACAGCACAGATTAAAGCTACACTAGACTACAGACCTACACTGGACTGCATAAAGTGCACAAAACAGTGCAGACATTACAATAAATAATACACAGGACAGTAGGGCAAGGTGTCCGTCCAGGCTTCGGATATTGAGGAGTCAGATAGCTTGGGGGATGAAACTGTTACATCGTCTGGTCGTGAGAGCCAGAATGCTTCGGAGCCTTTTCTTAGAAGGCAGGAAGGAGAAGAGATTATATGAAGGGTGCATGGGGTCCTTCATAATACTGTTAACTTTGCGGATGCAGCGTGTAGTGTAAACGTCAAGACCCTGCTGCCCCCTTCACTGGACACCCTGCAGTCTGCGTACCATCCAAACTGGTCAACAGATGATGCCATTGCCACCACCCTGCACCTGGCCCTAACCTACCTGGACAAAAAAGACACATACGTTGGGATGCTGTTCATAGACTTCAGTTCAGCATTCAATACAATCATCCCTCAGAAGCTGATTGGAAAGCTGAGCCTACTGGGCCAGAACACCTACCTCTGCAACTGGATCCTAGACTTCCCGACTGGGACACCTGAGTCAGTCCGGATCGGGAGCAGCATCTCCAGCACCATCACACTGAACACGGGTGCCTCCCAGGGCTGCTTGCTCAGTCCACTGCTGTTCACTCTGCTGACCCACGACTGTGCTGCAACACACAGCTTAAACCACATCATCAAGTCGGAGCAACCACTCCCCACTGAACATCGATGGCTACTAGGTAGAGATCGTTTAGAGCATCAAATTCCCTGATGTTCACCTGGCGGGAAATATCACCTGGTCCCTCAACACCAGCTCCATCGCAAAGAAAGCCCAGCAGCGTCTCTTCTTTTTGCGAAGACTGAGGAAAGTCCATGTCCCAATCCCCATGCTCATCACATTCTACAGGGGTTGTATTGAGAGCATCCTGAGCAGCTGCATCACATCCTGGTTCGGAAATTGCACCATCTCGGTTCGCAAGCCCTTACAACGGATGGTGAGGTCAGCTGAGAAGATCGTCAGGGTCTCTGTTCCCAGCATTATGGACACTTACACTGCACGCTGCATCCGCAAAGGAAACCGCATTATGAAGGACCCCATGCACCGCTCATACAAACTCTTCTCCCTCCTGCCGTCTGGGAAAAGGCTCCAAAGCATTCGGGCTCTCACGACCAGACTGTGTAACAGTTTCTTCCCCCAAGCTATCAGACTCCTCAATACCCAGAGCATGGACTGACACCTTGCCTTATTGTCCTGTTTATTATGTATTGTAATGCCTGCACTGTTTTGTGCAGTCCTGGGTAGGTCTGTAATGTAGTGTAGTTTTTTTCTGTGTAGTTTTTTACGTAGTCCAGTCTAGTTTTTGTACTGTACAACATGGTCCTGAAAAACGTTGTCTCATTTTTACTATTTACTGTACCAGATGTTATGATCGAAATGACAATAAAAGTGACTCGACCTGACTTGACTTGACCCTGCACTCTTATTTCCTTTTGCAGCCTCACCTTGTCCTCAGTGAATTCAAACTGGTTTGTCAGGCAAGGGTTTCTCTTCAGGGAACTGTGCAGGCTCTTGCCTATTTAATTATTTGCCTCCAAGTACCCCGAAACCTAATCCTTACTAATCGACTCCGACATCTTCCCAACCACTGATCTCAAACTACTTACCCCTTCCCTTCTTGAAGCTTGTAGTGAGATTTGCAATTTAGACATTCAGACATTTAATCAACCCCTACCTCCCTTTGCACATCGTTATCACATCTCAACTGATTCCTCAGATGACAGCCTTTACAAATCAGTGTCATCGTAATTTTTGTTTCATTTGCGCCATTTATTTTTTTCTGCACATTATATGTTTCTCCATCTTTGCATCTT
Organism: Hypanus sabinus; assembly: GCF_030144855.1. Classification (NCBI taxonomy): domain Eukaryota; kingdom Metazoa; phylum Chordata; class Chondrichthyes; order Myliobatiformes; family Dasyatidae; genus Hypanus; species Hypanus sabinus. Next base: position 58,769,838 of record NC_082706.1, on the reverse strand, counting down.
CTTGAATAGTTTTTAATAAATTCTGTTGTGTTGTTTCATACAGTGTAAACAACAACAAGAAATTGATTCTCCATGAAACATGTGGTAACGTATGTGGGTTTTGATAATAAATTTACCTAGAACTGTCAAGAAAGGATTGTAGGTTTGATTTATTGTTGTAACGTTTAAATGATTATGACGAATTCCAATGAATAGATGTAATCAGCCAGATTTTCTATCTGCCAAGATAATGCCCCCACTTGTCCATGAACATTGAACTCTGAACAATACAGTCAAAAACATGTCATTAATTTATAATTTAATGCCCCACTAAACTTATTGAATCTGCCCGAATAATTTGAACACTAGCATGGACTTCAACGGACCGAATGGTCACCTTAATGTCATCAGGAAATACAACACAGCAATACAGTAAACTGATTTTCACCTTTCACTCGACAGGAACAGTCACACTGCGTTCAATCCCACATCACATCCCAGTTTGCTGAACTGCGCCAGATTATCACCGAGAAAGAGCAGAGCTTACTCAGGGATCTCAGGGAAGAAGAGGAGAGGATTCGAAATCCAATGGAGAGAAATCTTCTTAAGATTCGAAATAATATAAGGTTTATTGAGGAAGAAATCTCAAAGTTAAAGGAACAGATGGCTCAAACAGACAGTGTGATATTTCTCAAGGTGAGCGATTATATTTCAGTTTGTTTCTGTGAAGTGGCTGTAAATGAACAATGTTATATTTAAAATAAACAGAACACAGTCGCTAATCCTAACAAATCAAATGCCGCTGCTGGAGACTTCGTACAGATTGTTATACTTGTATAACACGCCCCCCCCCCCATCACTCCAATAATGACATTCCAAAATCTCCAAGATATATATTTGATCATGTGTTAGCAACATACAATCTTGAATCGATGAAACTTCAACGTAATTAATCATAATTTAAGCTACAACGAATCGGTCAATAAAAGATATGGTATCACCAGATCAGAACAAGGCACGAATGCGTATCTTTTTCTCTTCGCGATTAACACGCCCCACTCACGTGACAAGTTACGCAACACAGAATACAATGCAGACAGAAAACAAATGCGTTGCTCCAATACACAACATTTACAAATGCCAGTAAATTGCTTCACAGCAAATTATTGTTGCAACTATTTAGGGTTGTTGCTGTCCCAAATCCGGACTTCCACGACAGCTATACATCCTAGCACAGAATGCAATCTTCTCTGAAATGATTTACTCTGATAATAACACAGAGCTGTTGATTGTGCCCTTAATTGCCGCATTAAATATCGTATAAAACTAAGATCTAGTTGAATTCATAAGCTCTGAGAGCGTCTGGTGTCGTGAGTGGGAGGGTCTCTTTGTAAATCAGTGAGAACAAAGAACGTGACACAGACATCAGACCTATCTTCTATATCCAGTTTCATTTCAGATTAAGGAAACTTTCACTGTCGCTTTACTTTGGTAAATTGAGTTTTATGTGGTATTTGATCCCATTCTCCATCATAAGCTGGCCATTCAGTTGATATTCTTGTATCAATTTCCCTTCTTCACTCGCCATCTCCCACTTATTCACCACAGCCAGCAACAGTGGCATGGTGTTTATCCAGACTCCCTATTATATTCAGCCTCAGTTGTTGCGCTTCAACCACTCCTCTGGCAGTGAGTTTCACCTCCTCGTCACTAAATTTCTTCAGGGATTTATTAAAATCCATCTGGAATTTAATCTCCCCACAAGTCTTCCCATAAATGCAGGTACTTTCCCCACTTTCACACAGTCAAATCCATCATTGATCTTAAAATCCTTTATCTTATCACCTTGAAGTCTCATCCAGATGATAATACACAATCTGTTCTGTCTTTCCGGTAAGTTTCATCCTCTCAGTGATGGTCTAACTTTCAGAAACTTTTTTTTTTCAAATTGACCCCGTGGTTCTGTATTATCTATGTGTCAGTGACTGAGGGAGTGGGAATTTTCAACACCTTGTAATGATTTTATGTAATTCAGGATGTGAACAGTAAGTCCAAGTCCAATCAATTTGTGTTTTTACTTATTTCAGGAGGAAGCTCGTCGGAACAGGAGGTAAGACATGCTCTTTACTGAAACCTTGTATGGATTTGTGAAATAGTTCAGAATTCCAGATAATAACCTGCAGTTTATTATTTACAGGATTAATGACGGTGTCCAGGAATTCTCAGTGACAGATGAAGCCCTACCGGTTGAAAAATTCGATCACCTCTATTTGTTGAACACAATGCTGAGAGAAGCACTTGATGCTATTAATCGAGGTCAAACTGATAAAAACTCATTTCTCCTTGTTCAATTAAGTTCTAATCTGCAGCAAATATTGCCTATAATAATGTCTGAAGGGTAACTGAAATTTATTCCACATCAACCCCACCAACTAGGAGGCATCACTTTCGCATGGTCAGCTGGAGCTGTCAGACCCCTGAACACACCGGCACAAGGCCACAATACGGTCAAAACACAGCAATGTTAGATGAACCACTGTGTCCTGATCTCAGGCACATTTAACTAACACGTGAAGACATGAGTTTAAGTCCTACGACAGGAGCTGAGAAATTAATACTAGCTTGATGATATTGTAGGGAATAAACGCAGGCATCAGTGTGGTGACCGGGATTGTCAGAAAAATACACAAGCCCTTCATGCGCTATGAGTGCAGACTCTGATTGACACAGGTCTTCTCACTTCTGAATCGGCAACTCTCACTGTTGTTAAAGGGAGACGAGAGGAGTGGTAGTGATAGGGGACTCAATCGTCAGGGGATCAGGCAGAATATTTTGTGGACGTGAACAGGACACCCGAATGGTATGTTGCCTCCGAGGTGCCAGGGTCCAGGATGTTTTTGATCTTGCCTGCAACATTTCAGATTGTGAGGGAAAACAGTCAGATATCTTGGTATATTTTGGGACCAATTACATAGGAAGTAAAAGCAAGGAAGCCCTGAAAATAGAATTTGGAGAGCTTGGTAGAAAGATCTGAAGCCGTACTTCAGGGTTGTAATTTCTGGATTGTTGCCTGTGCCACGTGCTGGTGAGGGTAGAAACAGCATAATTTTGCAGATAAAAGATGGCTGGGAAGATGATGCTGGGGCAGGGTTTCAGGTTTTTGGATCATTGGGTTCTCTTCTGGTGGAGGTATGACCTGCTCAAAAGGGATGCTTTGCATCTGGACACGAGGGTGAACAATATTCTCACAAAGAGTTTTGATAGCGCTGTTGGGGAGGGTTTAAACTAATATGGTGGGGGTGTGGGTTTGGAACTGAAGTGAAAGGATAGGACTGATGATAAAATGAAAGGATATCTTGCAGTCAGACTGTCAGATAGGGCGGACAGATGCAAGGACAAATTTGCAGCAAGCAGGTTGAGTATCAGTGCATTAGGATGCAGAATTAAGAAGGGTAGGAAATACAGTACACAAAGTGTTATACCTCAGTGCATGGAGTATAAGAAATAACTGTATGATCTTGTTGCACTATTACAGATCGTCAGATATGATGTAGTGGCGATCACTGAATCGTGGCTGAAGGATGGTTGTAGTTGGGAGCTGAATATTAAAGGTTACACAATGCTTTGATGGTATAGGAAGGTAGGTAGAGAGGGTGGCGTGCCTCTCCTGGTAAATCAGTAGCAAGATGTGACATAGGATTGGAAGATGTTCAATCCTTGTGGGTTGAGTTAAGGAATTGCAAAAGTACAAATGACACAGATATCAGTCATATACAGGCGTCCCAATAGAATATGGATATGCACCACAGATTTCAACTGGAAATAGTAATGTCTCATGAAAAGGACAATGTTATGATAGTCATGGGAGATTTCAACATGCAGTTCAATTGGGAAAATCAGACTGGTAATGCATATCAAGAGAGTGAATTTGTTGAATGCTACATGATGGCTTTTTAGAGCAGATTGTCGTTGAGCCTACACGGGGAACACCTCTACTGGATTGTGTGTTATGTATTGAACCGGAGGTGATTAGTTAAAAGAAACCTTAGGAGGCAGTGCGCGCAACATGACTGAGTTCAACTTGAAATTTGATAAGCAGAAAGTACCGTCTGACATTGTAATATTTCAGAGGAGTTAAAAAAGAACAGTGCTTTGAAGAGGAGTTAGCCAAAGTAAATGGGAAGGATATGCTGTCCAGGATGGCAACAGAGCAGAAATTATGTCAGTGTCTAGGAAAATGAGGAAGGTGAAGGATAGAATAATTCCAAAAGTTAAATAAATACTCAAATGACAAAATAGTTTAGTATGAAGATAAAGGATTGGGAAGCATTTAAAAGCGTACTGAGAGGAGCTAAACTAATCGAGGGGAAAAATGAAACATGAAATTGAATTGAATTGACTTTATTACTTTCATCCTTCATATACACAGGGTAAGAATCTTTATGGTACATCTCAGTCTAAATGTGCAAAGTGCAATTTATGGTAATTTATGATAAATAATATGCATAATATGCTATTCTACATAACACAGAAATACAGTTGTCATCGTACGAGTTAAGCAGTATGATGGCCTGCTTGAAGAAGCTGTTCCCGGAACCTGTTGCTCCTGGCTTTTATACAACGCTACCTGGATGCTAGCAACTGGTACAAATAGTGGTTTGGTGACTCGGGTCTCCAATGATCCCTCAGGCCCTTTTTTACACACCTGTTTTTGTAAAACAAACCAGCAAACAATATTTTCTTATTCAAGTATGATAAAAAAATAAAAATAGAGATGAGAGTGGATAGAGTACCGCCAGAAAATGAGGTTGGATATGTAATAACCGGGGACAGAGAGATGGAAGATGAACTAAATGAGTGTTTTGTATCAGTCTTCACTGTGGAAGACACTAGCACTGTGCCAGATGCTGAAGGGTGCGAGGGAAGAGAAGTGAGCACAGTTGCTATTACAAGGAAGAAGGTGCTAAAAAGGACGTAAGACATAATGATACGCAAGTCATCCAAACTAGATGAACTGCACCCAAGTGTTCTTAGAGAGGTAGCAGTAGACATTGTGGAGGCATTAGCAATGATCTCTCAAAAATCAGTGGACCCTGACAATGTGCCAGAGTTCTGGAAAATTGCAAACGTCGCTCAACTGTTTAAGAAAGGAGGAAGGCTGCAGAAAGGAAATTGTAGACCAGTTAGCCTCACCTCTGTGGTTGGGAAGCAGTTAGTGTCACTTGTGAAGTAAGAGGTTAATGCAATACTTGGTGACACTGGACAAGATAAGACATGATAAGACAAGATAAACATGGCTTCCTTAAAGGAATATCTTGCCTGACAAACCTGTTGGAATTATTTGAGTAGTTTACAAGTAGGACAGATAAAGGGGATGCAGTGGATGTTGTATATTCGGATCTCAGAAAGACTTTGACAAGGTGTCTCAAATGAAGCTGCTTACCAATTTCAGAGCTCATGGTATTACAGAAAGTTATTGGCAGAGTTAGAACATTGACTGATTTGTCAGAAAAAGCGAATGATTGTGTTTTTCAAAGAAAGTAACGTTTAGTCTCAATATCTTTACTCTCACCCTCAAATAATTATCAATTGTAACAATAGGCGAAGTGCATTAAAGTTCTGAGGTTAAGAAAGGGCATTTATCTCTCTTGCTCAATTCAATAATCTTGCTCCCAAAAAGTAATTGTTCTCACCTCCTTTTTGGATTCAGCTTGGTTTGGGCCACGATAATAGTCAATATGTATGAGAAATAATGTAGTTAATCACTTGATTAGTTCTGTACCTCCATGGCCATTTCCACATCTAAACTGATATTGCTGATGTAGGGTCATCTGTGATTAATATGCGGGTCTCTTTCAATACAACTATCTGCAAAAGATAGATAAGTATAATACTAAATGTTTCAGACATCCAACTGCACTGTTTATTACGAAGATCTCGGATTTCACTTACTAACATACCGATCCACATCCCCTTTCTCCATTGACAGTTAGTTGCTAATTCTTGCAGATGTGTTATTTACATACATTGTTCACTGCATTCCGCTCTATTTTTTATCTCGCAAATTTTTCAAGACTCAGAGTGTCTGTTGTGGGAAGACAAATCATGTTTAATAGCGGTGAATTATCTATAGCTGAATCGGCTTCCATATTTTCCTTACTGGATTTAAGACCAATTGCATTTCAGGCAAATGAATTGATATCTGTCACAACGGAGCGACAATAAGTTATACTCGCCCTGTCCCAGTGTGTAGGAAGTCGCATGCCTTCATTATAGCTCCAAACATTATGTCGGAGCAGTTTTTATTGACTCCTGTCCCAAGTTATTTTATTCCAGAATCTATTCCTGATAAATATATTGTTTGCAAAATCCCACGCTTTGATTATGTCTTTACGAAACACTCTAGGGCCAGTCTTAGAACCATAGAACATTGCAACACAGGAACAGGCCTTTTGGCCCTTCTTGGCTATGCCGAACAATTTTTCTGCCTTGTCCCACTGACCTGCACCTGTGACATATCCCTCCAAACCCCTCTGATCCATATATCTGTCCAGGTTTTTCTTAAATATCAAAAGTGAGCCCGCATTCAGCACTTCATCTGGCAGCTCATTCCACACTCTCACCACTCTCTGAGTTAAGAAGCCCCCCCGCCATGTTCCTTTTAAACTTTTTCCCCTTCACCCTTAACCCATGACCTCTGTTTTTTTTTATCCGCCCCTGGCCTCAGTGGAAAAAACCTGCTCGCATTCACGCTATCAATACCCATCATAGTTTAATACAACTCTCTCAAATCATCCCTCATTCTCCTATGCTCCAGGGAATAAAGTCCTAACCTATTCAAACTTTCTGGTAACTCAGTTTCTCAACTCTCGGCAACATCCTTGTAAACCTTCTCTGCACTCTTTCAACCTTATTAATATCCTTCCTGTAAATAGGTGACCAAAGCTGCACACTATACCCCACATTCTGTCTCACCAATGTTTTATACAACCTCATCATTACATTCCAACTCTTATACTCAATAATTTGATTTATAACGGTCAATGTACCAAAAGCACTCTTTGCAACCCTATCTACTTGTGACGCTACTTTTAGGGAATTATGTATCTGTACTTCCAGATCCCTCTGTTCTGCTGCACTTCTCAGTGCCCTACCATTTACCTGTATGTTCTACCGTCGTTTGATTTTCCGAAGTGCAATACCTCACACTTCTCCGCATTAAACTCCAGCTGCCATTTTTCAGCCCATTCCTCCAACTGGTCCAAATCCCGCTGCAAGCTTTCAAAATTTTCCTCAATGTCCGCTATACCTCCAATCTTGTACCATCAGCAAATGTACTAATCCATTTTGCCACATTATCATCCAGATCATTGATACAGATGACAAATAACAATGGACCCAGCACTGATCCCTGTGGCACACCACGAGTCACAGGTCTCCACTCTGAGTAGCAATACTCCTCTACCACTCTCTGGCTTCTTCCATTCAGCCAATGTCTAATCCAATTTGCTACCTCTTCATGTATACCTAGCGGCTGAATCTTCCTAACTAACCTCCCATGCGGACCTTGTCAAAGGCTTTACGAAAGTCCATGTATACATCTACTGCCTGTCCTCGATTCGCTTTTCTGGTAACTTCCTCGTGTTACGTACCCGTGACACCAAACTGTGGTGTACTGGTCACGTGACAGGTGTTAAATCTGTACTGGACTTGAGGTAATGGTCTTGTGATGGTGGAGTGACGTAATTTCCCCGCTAGTAGAGGTCATGTGACAGTTTTTTTTTACAGGGTATATAAGGAGGATCCCTCCCTGTGAGGTGGGGCAGTTCGTGGCTGGATTTGCCATGTTGACCATGCCACTGCGTGATTTAATGTTATGACGCAGTTTAGTTGAAAGATGGAATTTTATCTAATGCCTAAAGTTGAAAAGGTCATTGCCAGCAGTTTGTTTATAATACTGCTAGTTGAGAATCAGTGGAGAGTGAATATCGGAGTTCGGGAGTTAAAAGATCGAGGAAAGTCGATTTCGACGGTGAAACAGTTTCGACCTTGTTTGATCTTCATTCGGAAGGATTTCGTTGACTGTGCTCCTGTTAATCCCTGTGAATAGCAGAAAGGATTGTGTACAGTTTTGTAAAGACAAGGTCAGTGCCTTTAAGCCGTTTCATTCTTCATCTTCCTAAATTCTTTGTGGGAAAAGTAGTTCGACCTGGAACCGAAGCAAAACGACGTGAAAGAGAACTTAAATCGTCTTAAAAAGACTCTCCCTTAAATGGACTGTAAGTATTTTGAACTTCTGCAATACTACTTTGAAGAACTGTTTTTGCAACATCGTTTTAAGAACTGTTTAAGCTTCATTGCTTTAAGAACTGATTAAGCTGCCGCACAGCCGCTGATTTCCGGTTACGTGAGTAGTTTGTTTACTTTTGGGGGTTTGTTTTTCAGTGTTTTATAAACGTGTTATTTGTTATAAAAACCCTTGCCTCACTCAGATATTTATTGTTGCTGAATCCGTAGCATAAATATGGGGGCTGCGTCCGAGATGCATCATTTGAGTTTTAAAGGTTGTTCAATTTTTAATCGGTGTTTTGGAAAAGGGGAATTCTCGATTCTTTTGTTTGATTGGCTTGTGAGAGTTATTCGCTACCAATGAATATTGATGAGTTTCTGGCTTTGCCAGTCGCGGATTTGTTAGCGAAGGCGAAAAAAAAAACGGAGGTGTCTGAGATGGCGAGTAGATTGCAACTTAAGCGTATTTTGAAGTCTACAACAAAGGCTCTAATACAGAGAAAAATCACGTCACGCTATGTGGATTCGGGTGATTTTGATGAATCGATTTTAGAGTCGTTTTCAATAAGTAATATAGAGAAGCTGTTGCAAATCGAACAAATGAAGTTGGAACAAAGTAAAGCAGATTTAGAGTGTTGCAGGTTAGAAGCTGATCAGAAAAAGAGGTTAATTTGAATATGCAATGGCGGAATTACGGTCTGGGAATCAGTCTTCTGGTTCTAGAAAACCGTTTGTTGCTTGTCAAGGAATTAAATTGGTCCCTCCATTTAGTGAAACATATGTGGAAAGATATTTTCTACATTTTGAAACGATTGCTCAGATTTCAGAGTGGCCGAAATCTAAATGGTCAGTGTTGTTACAGAGTGTAATTAAAGGCAAAGCACAACAAGTTTATATAGCTTTAACTGCTGCGCAGGCACTTGATTATGGTATTGTGAAAAAGCATATTTTAAAAGCATACGAATTGGTCCGAGAAGCGTATAGAGAAAGATTCAGAAGTTTGAAGAATTCTGTGAAAAAAACTGATGTGGAATTTGCCTATGATAAAGCTGTGTGTTTTGAGAGATGGGTTTCTTCTAAAAATGTAAATGGGGCCTATGATACATTGAAAGAGCTGGTTTTAATGGAGGAATTTAAAAGAAGCATCCCTGTTGAAGTAAGGACCTACTTAAATGAGAGGGATACTGATACACTGCAGGACTCTGCTAGATTAGCTGATGAGTATGTTTTAATCCATAAGAATAAATTTCCCTAATTCAGAATTTTTAAGTGGAAAAATAATACAGAGACTCAAGGTAATTCAGAAATTAAATCAGAAGTCAATGTGAAAGGTAAGGAGGATAAAAAAAACCTCTGAAGAAAAGACAGTTTGGTCCTATTTGTAACTATTGTAAGAAAGCTGGCCATGTAATAAATAACTGTTTCAGCTTGAAATAGAAAGAGAAGGAAGCAGTTCCAGATGCTTGTGTGCAACATACTGAAGCACCTGAAATATAAGAGGGTTTGATAAACACAAATGAGATTTTGTTAGTGTCTGAAAAAGTTAAAAAGGGATACCATCATTTTATAACTGAATGGTTTGTATCCTTGAAAGAAGGATCTACTCTGGTGCCAATAAATATCCTTAGCGTTACTGGAGCTTCTCAGTCACTGATGTTAGACAGTGTATTGAAGATTAATGAAGAATCTGATACTGGTGAGGTAAATTATATAAGAGGTGTTGGGAGTGATTTTATGCCTGTACATTTACATAAAGTTGATTTAAAGACAGGGTTAGTTACAGGATTTGTTACAGTAGGATTACAGCCTAGCTTACCTGTGAAGGGTATTTCTTTATTGTTAAGTAATGACTTGGCAGGTGGATACGTTTTTCTTGAAGTGCATTTGACAATGGAGTCAGAGGAACCAGAGATGTATTCTAACACAGATTTTTCCTGTGTTGTGCCTAGAGCTATGGCTAAAAAGATTGATGCGCAGAATGAGGTTGTTACTCATGACTGTTCAACTCAGGATTCGAGTTTTGAGGATTTGTCAGAGATTTTCTTACCTTCGTTGTTTGAACAAGATTCTTGGAGTAAGACTGACTATGAAGATTTATCTCAGTCTTGGATGGAGATGATAGCACAGCAGAATAGAGACCCTGACATTATAACATTAAGAGAACAACTCTACTAGATAGTGAAATTGAGAAGGTGCCAGGAGGATATTTCTTGGAAAAAGGAGTGTTGATGAGGATGTGGAGATCACCTACAATTCCTGCAAGTGAGGAATGGAATATTGTTTACGAAGTAGTTGTCCCTAAAGTTTATCGAAATGAGATTTTGTCTTTAGCTCATAGTGTGCCTTTAGTTGGACATAAAGGGGTAAGGAAAACTGTGGACGAGATTTTAAAACATTTTTACTGGCCTGGTCTAAGAAAGGATGTGGCGATGTTTTGTAAAACGTGCCAAACTTGTCAAATTGGTGGTAAACCAAATCAAGTTACACCAGTGGCTCCATTACAGCCTATTCCAGCATTTGGTGAAGCGTTTTCTAAAGTTATTATAGATTGTGTTGCTCCATTACCAAAGACAACAACAGATTATCAGTATTTGTTGACAATCATGCGTACTTCGTCTAGTTTTCCAGAGGCAGTACCACTTAGGAATGTAACAGATAAAACTGTGACAAAGGCCCTTATAAAATTCTTTATTTATTTTGGCTTACCTAAGGAAATACAAACTGATCAAGGCAGTAATTTTATGTCTGGATTGTTTCAACAGATAGTTTATAAATTGGGAGCTAAGCAAATCACTTCGTCTGCATACCATCCAGAGTCGCAAGGTGCCTTGGAGAGGTTTCGTTCTGCCCTCAAGAATATGATTAGGACATCCGGTGTGGAAATTGAAAGTGATTGGGAATAGGGTATAAACTTAATTTTATTTGCAGTAAGGGAATCGGTAGAAGAATCTTTAGGTTTCAGTCCATTTGAACTTGTGCTTGGGCATAGAGTTAGAGGACATTTAGCTTTATTAAAAGAACAGTGGATTAGTAAGGAAATACACACTAATTTGTTGGACTATGTTTTGAAATTTAAGACAGGTTACATAAAGCTTGTTGCTTAGCCAAGGAAAATTTCAAATTGGCCCAGGGAAAAATGAAAAATTGGTATGATAAAGAAGCTATGATGCGGATGCTTAAGCCTAGAGATAAGGTGCTAGTTCTTTTCCCAGTGCAAACGAATCCTTTATAAGCTAGATTTCATGGTCCTTATGAAATTGTGTCTAAAATCAATGATGTGGATTACGTGATAAAAACTCCAGATCGTAGAAGGTGAACACAACTTTGCCATATAAATATAATAAAACCATATTCTACGAAACAATCTGATACTGTGACTGTTGTGGTTAGTGAGAATGAGTTTGATTTAACTAGGAACATGATAAGTGATTCATATGAATTTCATTCTAAATCCAACATTGTTTCTGTTAGCTTACCAAATTCAACCATTCTGGAAAATATTGATGCGAAATTAGCACATTTACAGCTAGAGCAGAAACGGAAGATGAAGGAATTAATTTTTAAATATAAGGATTTGTTTCCAGATGTTCTGAGAAGGACGAGTATAGCTTCACATGATGTAGATGTTGGAGATGCCAAACCTATTAAACAATACTCATATAGGATGAACATAGAAAAATGAGAACTTGCTGAGAAAGAAATTAAATATATGTTAGAGAATAATATTATTAAACTTCTAACTCGAATTGGAGTTCACCCTTTGTTATGTTGACACAGCCAGATGGTAGTATTAGGTTTTGTATGGACTATAGGAAGGTGAATGCCGTAACGAAATCAGATGCATATCCAATTTCTTGAGTAGATGATTGTGTAGATAATGTTGGAAAAGCAAAGTTCCTTACGACGATTGATTTATTGAAAGGGTTTTGGTGTGTTCCATTAACGGACAGAGGCAGAGAGATTTCTGCATTTGTAACTCCATTTGGGCTATATGAATATAATGTTTTTCCATTTGGGATGAAGAAAGCCCCAGGTACTTCCCAGAGGATGATGAACTCTGTGATTCAGGGATACTGATGCTTATATTGATGATATAGTGACAGGAAAAGATACTTGGGAAGCATACATTATTGTGGTGGAGAAATTGTTTGAAAGGCTTTCAACATCTAACTTAACTATAAATTTAGCTAAGAGTGAATTTGGACATGCCCCTGTGACTTACCTTGGTTATGTTGCGGGTCAGGGTAAGGTAGCTCCTGTTCAGGCAAATGTTCGGGCAATTTTACAGATTCCCACTCCAATGGGGAAAACAAAAGCTCTCAGAAGCTTCTTGGGAATGGTAGGATATTATCGAAAAATTTGAAAGAATTTTGCTAATGTTGAGCTTCCATTAACTAACCTTTTGCAGAAGTATGTGAAGTTTGTGTGGACAGTGCCTTGTTAAGAAGTATTTGATAAACTGAAAACAATGATATGTCAACAACCTGTGCTTAAGGCACCTGATCTTGAAAAACCTTTTTCATTAGCTCTAGATGCGAGTGATGAGGCTTCAGGAAAATTATTAATGCAAAGGAATGAGGTTGATGTGGTTGATCATCCAGTAGCTTACTTTTCTAAGAAATTTAATAAGCATGAAAGAAACTATTCGACAATAGAGAAGGAATTGTTATCTCTTGTTTTAGCTTAAGAATATTTTGAGGTATATGTTTGTACAACTCAAAAACCACTTATTGTTTACACTGATCATAATCCGTTAGTGTTTCTGAGTAAGTCGAAAAACAGAAACAGAAGGTTATTAAATTGGAGTTTGATGTTACAAGAGTACAATATTGTGATGACTCATATTAAAGGTAAAGATAATGTGGTTGCTGATTGTTTATCTCGATGTTGAATGTACAATGTACATTTTTTATGGAGTGGTTCTTTTTACAATTGTAACACTCCTACTGTATTGTGAGTTCGAAGATGTTATATGATGATGCTGTATTGTATATTATGTATGTTATAAAATTTATACATTTGTTTTTCTTGTAAATATTTGTTAAAATTTTTGTTCTTGACAGACCACAGTTTTTTTTTGGAGTGAGGTGTTATGTACCCGTGACACGTAGCAGTGGTGTACTTGTCATGTGACAGGTGTTGAAGTTATACTGGTCTTGAGGTAATGGTCTTGTGATGGTGGAGTGACGTCATTTTCCTTGCCAGTAGAGGTCATGTGACAGTTTTTTTTTACAGGGTATAAAAGGAGTATCCCTCCCTGTGAGAAGCGGCAGTTCGTGGCTGGATTTGCCATGTTGACTTCATGCCTCTGCGTGATGTAATGTTATGACGCAGTTTGGTTGAAAGATGGAGTTTTATCTAATGCCTAAAGTTTAAAAGGTCATTGCCAGCAGTTTGTTTATAATACTGCTAGTTGAGAATCAGTGGAGAGTGAATATCGGAGTATCGGGAGTTAAAAGATCGAGGAAAGACAATTTTGACGGTGAAACAGGTTCGACCTTGTTTAATCTTCATTCGGAAGGATTTCGTTGACTGTGCTCGTCTTAATCCCTGTGAATAGCAGAAAGGATTGAGTACAGTTTTGTAAAGGAAAGGTCAGTGCCTTTAAGCCGTTTCATTCTTCATCTTCCTAAATTCTTCGTGGGAAAATTAGTTCGACTGGGAACCAAAGCATGACGACGTGAAAGATAATTTAATTCGTCTTAAAAAGTCTCTTCCTTAAAAGGACTGTAATCGTTTTGAATTTTTGCAATACTACTTTGAAGAACTGTTTTTGCAACATCGCTTTAAGAACTGTTTAATCTGCCGCACAGCAGCTGATTTCCGGTTACTTGAATGCTTTGTTTACTTTTGGGGGTTTGTTTTTCAGTGTTTAATAAACGTGTTATTTGTTGTAACAACCCCTGCCTCACTCAGATATTTATTATTGCTGAATCCGTAACACTCGAAAGATACTAATAGATTGGTTAAACATGACCTACCACGCACAAAGCCATGCTGACTTTTTCTAATAACTCCCTGTCTATCCAAATACTTGTAGATCCTATCTCTTAGTATTCCATCCAATAATTTACCTACTACCAATGTCAAATCTAATGGCCTAAAATTTCCTGGCTTACTTCTTGAGCCTTTTTTAGGCACCGTACTACACGAACTATCCTCCAATGAGCTATCTCCCGGCACCTGGCCCGTAGGTATCGACATCTGAAATATTTCTGTCAGGGTCCCCGCAATTTCAACACTAGTCTCCTTCAAGTTCCGAATGAATACCCTATCAGGTCCTGGGGAGTTATCTACTCTGATTTACCTCAAGACAGCAAGCACCTCCTCCTCTTTTATCTTTATATGTTCCGTGACATCCTTATTTGTTTGCCTTGTTTCCATAGACTCCATTCCAGTTTCCTAGTAAATATAGATGCAAAAAAAAAAACATTTAATATCTCTCTCATTTCTTTTGGTCCATAGATAGCCGAACACTCTGATCTTCAAGAGGACCAACGGTATCTCTTACCAACCATTTGCTCTTCAAATACCTGTAGAATCTCTTAGGATTATCTTCCACTCTGACTGCAAAAGCAGCCTCATGTCTTCTTTTAGCCCTCCTAATTTCTTTCTTAAGTATTCTCTTACACTTTTAATACACCCCAAACATCTTATTTCCTCCTTGTTGCCTATAAATGTTATACCTCTCTCTCTTCTTCTTTATCAGAGTTCCAATTTCCCTCGAGAAACAAGGTTCCTTATTCGTGTTCATTTTGCCTTTAATCCGGACAGGAAAATTCAAACTTTGCGCTCTCAAAATTTCTCCTTTGAATGCCTCCCACTTACCAATCACATCCTTGCCAGAGAGCAACCTGTCCAAATCTGTGCTTTTTGGATTCTTTCTCATTTCTTCAAATTTGGCCTTTTTCCAGTGTAGATCCTCAACCCGAGGACCATATCTATCCTTATCCATAATCAAGTTGAAACTAATGACGTTATGAACACTGGAACCAAATCGTTCCCTCACACACACTTCCGTCACTTGCACTAACTCATTTCCTATTAGGAGATCTAATATTTCATCCTCCCTAGTTGGTGCATCTATATATTGATTTAGAAAACTTTCTTGAACACATTTAACAAACTCTAACCCACCTAGATCTTTAACAGAATGCGAGTCCCAATCAATGTGTGGAACATTAAAATCCCCTACAGTCACCACTTTTTGTCTCCTGCAGTTGTCTGTTATCTGTTACGTACTCGTGACACATGACAGTGGAGCCCTTGTCATGTGACTGGGGTTGAAGCTGTACTGGACTTGAGGTGATGGTCTTGTGATGGTGAAATGACGTCATTTTCCCGCCAGTAGAGATCATGTGACGGGTTTTTTTTACAGGTTATAAAAGGTAGACCCCACCCTGTGAGGAGGGGCAGTTCGGGGCTGGATTTGCCAAGTTGACTTCATGCCACTGCGTGTTTGAAGTGATGACGCAGTTTAGTTGAAGGATGAAGTTTTTAGTTAATGTCTAAAGTTTAAAAGGTCATTGCCAGCAGGTTCTTTATGATTCTGTTATTTCGCAATTAGAGGAGAGTGAAGATTCAAAGTTGGAAGTTAAAGATCGAGGAGAATCGCTTTCTACGGTGAAACGGGGGCGACCTTTGTTTGATCCTTATTTGGAAGGATTTCGTTGACTATCTTCGTGTTAATCCCTAGGTTTAACTAGAAAGGATTGAAGGTAGTGGAGAAGGAAAGGTCAGTGCCTTTAAGCCGTTCTGTTTCGTGAATTCTTCGTGGGAAGTTCGATGTCGGGGATCGAAGCAAGCGACGTGAAAGAGAATTTAAATCGTCTGGTAAAGTCTCTCCTTTTAAATGGACTGTGAGCATATTGAACTTTTGGCAATACCACTTTACGAACTGTTTGGGCTGCCGCTCAGCAGCTCAGTAGTGTTTGTTTACTTTTGGGGGGTTTGTTTACTGTGTTTAATAAACGTGTTGTTTGTTATAAGAAACCCTTGCCGATCTCATATATTTATTGTTGCCTGAATACGTAACATTAAATATGGGGGCTCGTCCGGGATTGAATCATTTGAGTTTGAATGCTTGCTGACTTTTAAATCGGTGTTTTGGAAACGGGGATTACTCGGCTCTTTTGTTTGGCTTGTTGTGGTATTCGGCAGCAATGAATATTGATGAGTTTCTGGCTTCGCCAGCTGCGGAGGTGTTGGCGAAGGCGAAAAAAACTGAGGTGTTTGAGATAGCTAGTAGATTGCGACTTAAAGGTATTTTGCAGACTACTTCTAAGGCTGTAATACAGAGGAAAATCGCGTCACACTATGTGGATTCGGGTGTTTTTGATGAATCGATTTTAGAGTCGTTTCAAATAAGTAATCTGGAGATGCAGTTGCAAATCGAACAAATGAAATTGGAACAAAGTAAAGCTGATTTGGAGAGGTGTAAATTGGAGGCGGAACAAAAGAAGAGAGAATTTGCATATGCAATGGAGGAATTAAAGTCTGGGAATCAGTCTTCTGGTTCTAAAAAAACGTTTGTTGCTAGTCAAGAAATTAAATTGGTCCCTCCATTTAGTGAAACTGAAGTGGAAAGGTATTTTCAACATTTTGAAACTATTGCTCGGATGTCAGAGTGGCCGAAAGATAAATGGTCAGTTTTGTTACAGAGTGTAATTAAAGGCAAAGCACAACAAGTTTACACAGCTTTAACAGCTGCACAAGCTCTTGATTATGATATTGTAAAGAGGCATATTTTAAACGCATATGAGTTAGTCCCAGAAGCATATAGGGAAAGATTCAGAAGTTTGAAAAAGTCTGTAGAAAAAACTTATGTGGAATTTGCCTATGATAAAGCTATGTGTTTTGAGAGATGGGTTTCTTCTAAAAATGTAAATGGGGACCATGATACATTAAGAGAGCTGATTTTAATGGAGGAATTTAAAAGAAGCATTCCTGTTGAAGTAAGGACCTACTTAAATGAGAAGGATGCTGATAAATTGCAGGACTGTGCTAAATTAGCTGATGAGTATGTTTTGATCCATAAGAACAAATTTCCTCAGGGCAGAATTTTTAAGAGGAAAAATAACACGGAGACTCCAGGTAAATCGGAGGTTAATGAGAAAGTTGATGAGAAAGGAAAGCCTGTGAAGGAAAGACAGTTTGGTCTTACTTGTAACTATTGTAAGAAGCCTGTCCATGTAATAGCTAACTGTTACAAATTGAAAAAAGAAAGAGAAGGAAGCAGTTCCAGATACTTGTGTGCAACATACTGAAGCACCTGTAAAGTTACAGGGTTTGATAAACACAAATGAGGCTTTGTTAGAGTCTGACCAAGTTAGAAAGGGATATGATCATTTTGTAACTGAAGGGTTTGTATCCTTGAAGGAAGGATCTACTCTGGTGCCAATAAAAATCCTTAGGGATGCTGGTGCTTCTCAATCATTGATGTTAGACAGTGTGTTGAAGTTTAATGAAGAGTCTGATACTGGTGAGGTAAATTACATAAGAGGTGTTGGAAGTGATTTTATGCCTGTACATTTACATAAAGTAAATTTAAAGTCGGGGTTAGTTACAGGATTGGTTCAAGTAGGATTACAGCATTGCTTACCTGTGAAGGGTATTTCTTTATTGTTAGGTAATGACTTGGCAGGTGGACAAGTTTTTCCTAAAGTGCATTTGACAATGGAGTCAGAGGAACCAGAGTTGAATTCTAACACAGATTCTTCCTGTGTTTTGACTAGAGCTATGGCTAAAAAGATTGATGCGCAGGATGAGGTTGTTATTCAGGACTGTTCGACTCAGGATTCGAGTTTTGAGGATGTGTCAGAGACTTTCTTATCTTCGTTGTTTGAACAAGATTCTGGGAGTAAGTCTGACTATAAAGATTTATCTTTGTCTAGGAAGGAGATGATAGCAGAGCAGAATAGAGACTCTGAGATTATAAAATTAAAAGAGCAGGTTTTACTAGATAGTGAAATTGATAAGGTGCCAGTAGGATATTACTTGGAAAAAGGAGTGTTGATGAGGAAGTGGAGATCGCCTACAATTCCTGCAAGTGAGGATTGGAATGTTGTTTACCAGGTAGTTGTTCCAAAAGCTTATCGAAATGAGATTTTGACTTTAGCTCATAGTGTGCCTTTAGGTGGACATCAAGGGGTAAGGAAAACTGTGGACAAGATTTTAAAACATTTTTACTGGCCTGGCCTAAGATAAGATGTGGCGATGTTTTGTAAAACGTGCCATACTTGTCAAATTGTGGGTAAACCAAATCAGGTTACACCAGTAGCTCTATTACAACCTATCCCAGCATTTGGTGAACCATTTTCTAAAGTTATTGTAGATTGTGTTGGTCCATTACCAAAGACAAAAACTGGTTATCAGTATTTGTTGACTATCATGTGTACTTCTTCTAGGTTTCCAGAGGCAGTACCACTTAGGAATATAAAAGCTAAGACTGTGACAAAGGCCCTTATAATTTTTTTTTTACTTATTTTGGATTACCTAAGGAGATACAAACTGATCAAGGCAGTAATTTTATGTCTGGATTGTTTCAACAGATAGTTTATAAATTGGGAGCTAAGCAAATCACTTCGTCTGCATACCATCCAGAATCGCAGGGTGCCTTGGAGAGGTTTCATTCTACCCTCAAGAATATGATTAGGACATTTTGTGTGGAAAATGAAAGTGACTAGAATGAGGGTATAAACATACTTTTATTTGCAGTAAGGGAATCGGTACAGGAATCTTTAGGTTTTAGTCCATTTGAACTTGTGTTTGGGCATAGAGTTAGAGGACCTTTAGCTTTGTTGAAAGAACAGTGGATTAATAAGGAAGTACACACTAATTTGTTGGACTATGTGTTGAAATTTAAGGACGGGTTACAGAAAGCTTGTAGCTTAGCTAAGGAAAATTTAAAGTTGGCTCAGGAGAAAATGAAGACTTGGTATGATAAAGACGCTAGGATGAGGATGTTTAAGCCTGGAGATAAGGTGTTGTTTCTGTTCCCAGTGCAGACAAATCCTTTACAAGCTAGATTTTATGGTCCTTATGAAATTGTGTCTAAAATCAATGATGTGGATTACGTGGTAAAAACTCCAGATCGTAGAAGGTCAACACAACTTTGCCATATAAATATGTTGAAACCATATTTTGAGAAACAATCTGATACTGTGACTGTTGTGGTTAGTGAGAATGAGTTTGATTTAACTAGGAACATGATAGATGATTCATCTGACTTTCATTCTAAATCCAACATTGTTTCTGTTAGGTTACCAAATTCAACCATTCTGGAAAATATTGATGAAAAATAAGCACATTTACAGTTAGATCAGAGACAACAGATGAAGGAGTTGATTTTTAAATATAGGGAGTTGTTTCCAGATGTTCCGAGAAGGACTACTATAGCTCCACATGATGTAGATGTTGGGGATGCCAAACCTATTAAACAACATCCATATAGGATGAACATGGAAAAATGTGAACTTGCTGAGAAAGAAATTGAATATATGTTAGAGAATAATGTCATTAGACATGCTAACTCGAATTGGAGTTCGCCATGTGTTATGGTGCCAAAGCCAGATGGTAGTATTAGGTTTTGTACGGATTATAGGAAGGTGAATGCTGTAACAAAAACAGATGCATATCCAATTCCTAGAGTAGATGATTGTGTAGATTAATTTGGAAAGGCAAAGTTCCTTACAAAGATTGATTTATTGAAAGGGTATTGGTGTGTTCCATTAACGGACAGAGGTAGAGAGATTTCTGCATTTGTAACTCCATCTGGATTATATGAGTATAATGTTCTTCCATTTGGGATGAAGATTGCACCAGGTACTTTCCAGAGGATGATTAACTTTGTGATTCAGGGATTGAAAGATACTGATGCTTATATTGATGATTTAGTGACAGGAAATGATACTTGGGAAGCACACATTATTGCGATGGAGAAATTGTTTGAAAGGCTTTCAAAAGCTAACTTAACTATTAATTTAGCTAAGAGTGAATTTGGACATGCCACTGTGACTTACCTTGGTTATGTTGTGGGTCAAGGTAAGGTAGCTCCTGTTCAGGCAAAAGTTCAGGCAATTTCAGAGATTCCCACTCCAATGGGGAAAAAAACTCTCAGAAGGTTTTTTGGGAATGGTAGGATATTATCGGAAATTTTGTAAGAATTTTGCTAATGTTGCCCTTCCATTAAGTAACCTTCTTCAGAAGAATGAGAAGTTTGTATGGACGGTGCCTTGTCAAGAAGCATTTGAAAAATTGAAAACAATGATATGTCAACAACCTGTGCTTAAGGCACCTGACTTTGGAAAACCTTTTTCATTGGCTGTTAATGCTAGTGATGAGGCTGCAGGAGCAGTATTAATGCAAAGGAATGAGGGTGATGAGGTTGATCATCCAGTTGCTTACTTTTCTAAGAAATTTAATAAGCATCAAAGAAATTATTCGACAATAGAGAAAGAATTGTTATCTCTTGTTTTAGCTTTGGAATATTTTGAGGTATATGTTAGTACAACTCAGAAACCACTTATTGTTTACACTAATCATAATCCGTTAGTTTTTCTGAGTAAGATGAAAAACAAAAACAGAAGATTATTAAATTGGAGTTTGATGTTACAAGAGTACAATATTGTGATGACTCATAATAAAGGTAAAGATAATGTGGTTGCTGATTGTCTATCTCGATGTTGAATGTACACTGTAATTTTTTTTATGGAGTGTTTTTTTTTCAATTGTAACACTCCTGCTGTATTGTGAGTTATAAGCTGTTATATGATGGTATTGTATATGTTATAAAATTTATACCTTTGTTTTTCTTGTAAGCAATTGTAAAAAAATTTTGTTCTTGTCAGACCAAAATTGTTTTTTTTGGAGGGAGGTGTTACGTACTCGTGACACATGACAGTGGAGCCCTTGTCATGTGACTGGGGTTGAAGCTGTACTGGACTTGAGGTGATGGTCTTGTTATGGCGGAATGACGTCATTTTCCCGCCAGTAGAGATCATGTGACGGGTTTTTTTTACAGGTTATAAAAGGTAGACCCCACCCTGTGAGGAGGGGCAGTTCGGGGCTGGATTTGCCAAGTTGACTTCATGCCACTGCGTGTTTGAAGTGATGACGCAGTTTAGTTGAAGGATGAAGTTTTTATTTAATGTCTAAAGTTTAAAAGGTCATTGCCAGCAGGTTCTTTATGATTCTGTTATTTCGCAATTAGAGGAAAGTGAAGATTCAAAGTTGGAAGTTAAAGATCGAGGAGAATCGCTTTCTACGGTGAAACGGGGGCGACCTTTGTTTGATCCTTATTTGGAAGGATTTCGTTGACTATCTTCGTGTTAATCCCTAGGTTTAACTAGAAAGGATTGAAGGTAGTGGAGAAGGAAAGGTCAGTGCCTTTAAGCCGTTCTGTTTCGTGAATTCTTCGTGGGAAGTTCGATGTCGGGGATCGAAGCAAGCGACGTGAAAGAGAATTTAAATCGTCCTGTAAAGTCTCTCCTTTTAAATGGACTGTGAGCATATTGAACTTTTGGCAATACCACTTTAAAGAACTGTTTTGGAATACCACTTTACGAACTGCTTGGGCTGCCGCTCAGCAGCTGTTTCCGGTTACGGTAGTGTTTGTTTACTTTTGGGGGGGGTTTGTTTTCTGTGTTTAATAAACGTGTTGTTTGTTATAAGAAACCCTTGCCGATCTCATATATTTATTGTTGCCTGAATACGTAACATATCTCTCTGCAGATTTGCTCCTCCAGTTCTCACTGACTACTTGGTGGTCTACAATGCAACCCTATTAATGTGGTCATACCTTTCCTGTTTCTCAGCTCCACCCAAATGGCCTCAGCAGACAAGACCTCAAATCTGTCCTGCCGAAGCAATGCTGTAGTATTTTCCCTGACTAGCAAAGCCACCCCCATCCTTCATCCCTCTGCCTCTATCACGACTGAAACATCGGAAACCTGGAACATTAAGCTGCCAGTGCTGCCTCTCTTGTAGCCAAGTTTCAGTAATGGCTATGATGCCATTATTCCATGGTTCAATCCAAGGAAAATTTCAGGCCTTGATTATATCTACATGAAACACTGTCCAGCCGGTCATGTTGTCCGATGAAAAAAAAATACCTGTGATTCAACGTATTTCCAAAACATTCAATGCCCAAAGAGGAATTTCCCCTCTGTTGCCATTTTAAATGTCCCAACACTGAATTTCTTTAAATAGCCATTTTCAACATAGAATCAGAGTAATAGTAATCATTCTGTACTGCACAGCGTTTTTCTCAAGTTAAATTGTTCCGTTTTAGCTCGGCTGGAATAACTTCTCATTTCTTTGTGGTTAACTTATCGGCGATTGTGATCCTGTCTCAGGAAATATGTGTCCTTTCGAAAGGTATTCCCCTATACTAGGAGGAAACAGGTAAAGAAGATCTCACGCTGGTGTGTTTCGTTTCTATAGAATTTTACCCTACGTTCCACAAGACTTCAATTCACTGGTTTTGAATTTTGGATTCACATGGAAATACATTTTATGTAAGCACTGTGTTTTGTCGTCTGAAATGTGAATAAATAGATAAGGTTCTTGTCATGAATGCATTTAAAAATATTGAATTATTATAAAAATGTGTCATCTTTTTATTCCGCATGTGCCTTTTGCGTTACACGCTTGGGTGATCATGGTTCTCCGCATCGAACAATCCCTCGCAGCGCCAATGAAATCTCGCACGCTTAGATCTGTTAGTTCTTTCACAGTGATCATATATTTTCTTCTTTGCCTTCCTCTATCGCGTTTCCCAGTCATACGGCCTTGTAATGTAAGGCATTCTGTTTCTCCCTTTCTGATGACATGGCCCAGGAATTTAAGTTTCCTCTTATTTAATGTTGTCACTAAAGATCTTTCTATATGGACACGTTGGAGGACTGTATCAATAGTAACCCTATCTGTATATGACATTATCAGCATTCTGCTAAGAAACCACATTGCTGTTGCTTATAAGTTTCATTGGAGTTCTATTGTTATAGTCCATGTTTCGGAAGAAAACAGCATGACTGACCAGATGTAACATTTCAGTAGGATAAGCCTTGTTGTCATAGAAGTGTGTCTGTTGTTAAAAATGGGTTTCATTTTTTGGAAGTTGGTTTTGGATATGTCAATTCTTCTTTTTATTTTTACTTCTAGCATCTTGTGATATAAAGCTAACAAGGTAATTAAAGCTGGTATTTTGTTCAATCTCTTGTTTATCAATGCACAATTTGCTGTTGAAAGATCATGCTGCTTTAATATTGCCATATATATATATTTTTACAGTTGATGGTTAGATCAAAATCTGCACTAATTCGTATTTGTTACTCTAGGAGGATCTGTCGGTCTTCTGCAGCACTTGTGTTACGTACAAGGAACGGTTTTAAGAAACCGGCAGCAATAAAATAGACCTGGAGTCCGGTTTTGATGCTAAGGACCAGTATTTATTAGCAACGACATAATACAGTTATTTAAAGCAGATAAGTCAAAGGTTAGCAGTGTTATGCGGATATAGGCTTGTAAATATAAGTCCCAAACTCGTTTAAGCTCGGGTGGCAAGGTTTAATGTAATAATATGGTAACATAAGAAAGTTCGGTTCAATGCACGGAAATAGTTGGGGAGAGAGAGAAGTGCCTGTAAGCCGTCGGGAAATTGACAACAGGAGAATAATGATTAAATAGGTGCCGTTGGTCTTCCATTGTTGGACTCCCAATCCGCTCTCGAGTTAAGCAAACGTAGCTTATCACAAATTCAAGGGAAAGCTGCCACCGAGGAAAGGGTAAACACAACGGTAACCTCCACAGGGTCAGTCATACTTTTTCTCTCTCTGTTTTAAAGGCACAGTTAATGTCCGTCACAACTCCATCCAAAAGGGAAAAATTTGATCATGGATCAAAATTTTAAAATGTAGCTTACAGAGTGTAAATCAATACATATGTAATTACTAGGTAACACACTACAGAAGAAGCGCATACAAACTTTAAATTAATTCCTGGATAACCAATCTGCGATAATGTTATCGGTACTTTTTACATGCTTTATTACCATGTCATATTCCTGCAAAATCAGACCCCAATTTAACAACCTTCTGCTCCAGTCGTTTAGCTTACTCAGAAACACTGACGGATCATTATCATCATTGTAAGTCACAAGTGCTCTCTGTGTGTGACAAATGTAGACATCAATATGTTGCACGTCCAAAATGAGTGACAGCAATTCCTTTTCGATCGTGGAATAGTTCTTCTGATGTTCATTAAATTTCCCTGAAAAGTAAGCTACAGGATGTTCAACATCAGCAACCTTTTCATCCAAGATTATCATCATCCAACACCGCCCCAGCAGCTTCGTCACTGGCGTCAACAGTTATAAAAAATGACTATGTAAAATCCGGTTCTCTGAGCACGGTTTGGTAACATTGTTTAGTTTTCAATCGATCAAACGCCTCCTGACAAGATTCAGTTCACTCAAACATTTTATCCGACCTTAGTAGATTAGTTAGAGGAAGAACCGTATCAGCAAAGTTTTACAAATCTTTCGGTAATGTCCAATCATTTAAAAAAAACTTTGCAAAGCTTAATTTAAGCCTCGTAACAGAAATATCAATAATTGCTTGAGCCTTGGCCTGAACAGGAGCCAATTGGCCTTGACCTACTACGTAGCTAGGATAGGTAACCATGACATGGCAAAATTCACTCTTAACTAGGTTGACATTAAGGTTAGCTTTGGAAAGCTTGTCAAACAGCTTTTCTACTGCCGAGAAATGTTCTTCCCACGTGTCACTCCTTACAACTAAATTATCAATATAAGCTTCCGTATTTTCTAAAGCTCGAATCACAGAACTGATTATTTCTTGGAATGTTCCTGGAGTATTTTTCATTCCAAAGGGTAAAATGTTATACTCATACAGTCCAGAAGGTCTTACGAACGCAATGATTTCCCTGGCTCTTTCCGTCAACGGAACACACCAGTACCATTTTAATAGGTCAATCTTCAGAAGGAACCTAGCCTTTTCAACCTTATCAATACAATCATCCACCCCAGGAACAGGGTAAGCATCTGAATTTGTCACTGCGTTTAACTTCCAGTAATCGGTACAAAATCTCACAGGACCATCAGGCTTGGGCACGCTAACATAAGAGGAGACCCAATCAGATGCTGACGGCCTAATGATCCCATTTACAGCACGCATTCAATCCTTTGCTCAGCCAATTTACTTTTTACTAATTTCAGCCGGTAGGGGTGCTGCTTAATTGGGTCAGCTTGACCTACATCCACATCATGCACAGCGACGGTGATTTGTTTTGGTAGATTGGGAAAAATCCTCATACTAGGAGGTAATTTTTTCAATTGTTTTTGCTGCTCGCGCTCCAGATGGCTTAATTTGGTGTCAATATTTCCCAAGATAACGGAATTCCTGAGCTGCACTGAGAGTATGTATGCTTGTGAAAGTTTTCCGAAATGTCAATTACCCCTGTTTCAGGCTCTTCAGTTTCATGTGTTCTCAGAACTGTTACTCAGTCATAATAACTTTTTATCATATTGAACTGTACTATTTCAGTGGGCATTCTACAGTTCGATGTTTTGACAACATAATTGAAAGAATCAGTTTTAGAGTTCAGTTGCTACGTCCAACTAAACTTTGCTTGGAGTACATAGAACACAGAATAGTACAGCACATTTCAGGCCCTTCGGCCCACAATGTTGTGTTGACCCTCAGACCCCGCTTCACATCTAACGCACCCCCCCCTTAAATTCATCAATATACCTGTCTAGTAATCTCTTAAACTTCAATAGACAATAGGTGCAGAAGTAGACCATTCGGCCCCTCGAGTCTGCACCGCCATTCTGAGATCATGGCTGATCATTCACTATCAATACCCAGTCCCTGCCTTGTCCCCATATCCGTCGATTCCCATATCCATCAGATATCTATCCAGCTCCTTCTTGGAAACATCCAGAGAATTGGCCTCCACCGTCTTCCGAGGCAGTGCATTCCACACCTCCACAACTCTCTGGGAGAAGAAGCACTTCCTCAACTCTGTTTTAAATAACTGCCCTCTTATTCTCAATCCATGCCCTCTGGTACTGGACTCTCCCAACATCTGGAACATATTACCTGCCTCAATCCTATCAAATCCTTTAATTATCTTAAACGTTTCAATCAGATCCCCTCTCAATCTCCTCAGTTCCATCGTGTACAAGCCCAATCTCTCCAATCTCTCTGCGTAAGACAGCCCTGCCATCCCAGGAATCAACCTAGTGAATCTACGCTGCACTTCCTCAATTGCCAGAATGCCCTTCCTTAAACCTGGAGACCAAATCTGTACACAATATTCCAGGTGTGGTCTCACCGGGGCCCTGTACAAATGCAAAAGGACATCCTTGCTGTTGTATTCAATTCCCCTTGTAACAAAGGCCAACATTCCATTTGCCCTCTTCACTGCCTGTTGCACTTGCTCATTCACCTTCATTGACTGGTGAACTAGGACTCCTAGGTTTCTTTGCATTTCTCCCTTACCTAACTCTACACCGTTCAGACAATACTCTGCCCTCTTGTTCCTGCTTCCAAAGTGGATAACTTCACATTTATTCACATTGAATGACATCTGCCAAGTATCTGCCCACTCACCCAGCCTATCCAAGTCTCCCTGTATTCTCCTAACGTCCTCTTCGCATGTCACACTGCCACCCTGTTTAGTATCGTCAGCAAAGTTGCTGATATAGTTTTCAATGCCCTCATCTAAATCATTGACATACCTCGTAAAGAGCTGTGGTCCAAATACAGAGCCCTGTGGTACCCCACTTGTCACCTGCAGCCAGTCCGAGAAACACCCATTTACTGCTACCCTTTGCTTTCAATCTGCCAACCAGTTTTCTATCCATGTTGAAACTCTGCCCCCCTTGCCATGAGCTCTGATTTTACTCACCAGTCTCCTATGTGGCACCTTATCGAATGCCTTCTGAAAATCTAGGTATACAACATCCACTGGCTTACCCTCGTCTAACATCCTTGTTACACCCTCAAAAAACTCCAACAGATTAGTCAAGCATGATTTGCCCTTGGTAAATCCATGCTGGCTCGGCCTAATCCTATTTCTGCCATCTAGATGTGCCACTATTTCGTCCTTAATAATGGACTCAAGTATCTTCCCCACGATTGACGTTTGGCTAACAGGGCGATAGTTCTCCGTTTTCACCTTCCCTCCCTTCTTCAAAAGCGGGACAAAACT
Organism: Hypanus sabinus; assembly: GCF_030144855.1. Classification (NCBI taxonomy): domain Eukaryota; kingdom Metazoa; phylum Chordata; class Chondrichthyes; order Myliobatiformes; family Dasyatidae; genus Hypanus; species Hypanus sabinus. Next base: position 58,742,334 of record NC_082706.1, on the reverse strand, counting down.
AGCCACTCTCCAATCTTCAGAAACTGATCCTGAATCTAAGGAACATTGGAAAATGATTACCAATGCATCCGCAATTTCCTGAGCCACCTCTTTTAGAACCCTCGGATGCAGACCATCTGGACCCGGGGATTTATTAGCCTTCAGTCCTACCAGTCTACTCATCACAGTTTCTTTCCTAATGTCAATCTGTCTCAATTCCTCTGATATCTTATGACCCTGGCCCATCCGTACATCTGGAAGATTGCTTGTGTCCTCCCTGGTGAAGACAGATCTAAACTACGCATTAAATTCTGTTGCCATTTCACTGTTTCCCATAACAATTTCTCCCAATTCATTCTTCAAGGGGCCAACATTGTTCTTAACTATTTTCTTTCTCTTCACATAGCTAAAAAAGCTTTTGCTATCCCCTTTTATATTCCTGGCTAGACTGAGCTCATACCTGATTTTTTCTCTCCGTATTGCTTTTTTAGTTAAGATCTGCTGTTCCTTAAAACTTTCCCAATCATCTGTATTCCCACTTATCTTAGCCCTGTCATACTTCTTTTTCTTTAATGCTATGCAATCTCTGACTTCCTTTGTCAACCACTGTGGCCCCTTCCCCCTCTTTGAATCCTTCCTTCTCATTGGAATGAACTGCTTTTGCATCTTTTGTATTATGCACAAGAATATCTGCCACTGCTGATCCACTGTCTTTCCTGCCAGGGTATCCGCCCATTTAACTTTGGCCAGCTCTTCCCTCATGGCTCCGTAGTCTCCTTTATTTAATTGCAACACTGACACCTCTGATCTGCCCTTAGCCCTCTCAAATTGTAGATAAAAAACTTATCATGTTATGATCACTACTTCCTGATGGCTCCTTTACTTCAAGATCACTTATCAATTCCTGTTCATTACACATCACCAAGTCCAAAATAGCCTCGTTCCTGGTTGGCTCAAGCACAAGCTGTTCCAAAAATACATCCCTTAGACACTCCACAAACTCCCTATCCTGGGGTCCAGCACCTACCTGATTCTCCCAGTTCACCTGCATGTTGAAATCTCCCATAACGATTGCATTACCTTTAGCACATGCCAATGTTAACTCCCTAATCAACTTGTACCCAATATCCACGCTACTGTTTGGGGGCCTGCACACAGCACCCATTAGGGTCTTTTTACCCTTACTGTTCCTCAGCTCAATCCACACAGACTCTACTTCCCCTGTGCCCACGTCACCTCTTGCTAAGGACTGAATCTCATTCCTCGCCAACAGGGCCACCCTACCCCCTCTTCCCATATTTCTGTCTCTACGATAGCACGTATACCCTGGTACACTCAATTCCCAGGCCTGATCCCCTTGCAGTCATGACTCCGTTATCCCAACAATATCGTAGTTCCCCATTTTCATCTGAGCTTCAAGCACATCTGTCTTATTTCTGACACTACGCACATTCAAGTATAGAATTCTTAGCCCATTCCTCCTCTCTTTGCTTAAAAAAACTGTCTACTGTACCTAACCCAGCTCCTTGAACTTCCATCGGGCTAATTGCACCCTGAATTTTGATGACCTTCTCAAGATCACCCAAACCTTCTACACATTTAAACCCATGCTCCTTCTGACCAACCCTCTGCATCTGGATCCCTGCCCCCTGCACATCTAGTTTAAACCCCCCGAGCAGCACTGGCAAATACTCCTGCAAGAATGTTAGTACCCCTCCGGTTCAGATGTAGACCGTCCCTTCGAAACAGATCCGAATGTCCCTGGAACAATGACCAATTATCCAAAAACCTGAACCCTTCCTTCCTGCACCATGCTCTCAGCCTCGTATTAATGTGCATAATCATCCTATTCTTCGCCTCACTCGCACGTGGCACAGGTAGCAATCCCGAGATTGTCATCCTGGAGGTCCTGCCTTTAAGCTTCACTCCTAACTCCCTGAACTCTGTAAGCAGGACCCCCTCACTCACCTTACCTACATCGTTCACTGGTGTATCTGCTTCCACCACTGACTCTGGCAGTGCATTCCACGCACCAGCCACTCTCTGAATGAAAAACCTTCCTCTAATACCCCCCTTGAACTTCCCTTCCCTTGCCTTAAAGCGATGTCCTCTTGTACTTAGCAGTGGTGCCCTGGGGAAGAGGCGCTGCTGTCCGCTTTGTCTATTCCTGTTATTATCTTGTACACCTCTATCATGTCTCCTCTCATCCTCCTTCTCTCCAAAGAGTAAAGCCCTAGCTCCCTTAATCTCTGATCATAATCCATACTCCCTAAATCAGGCAGCATCCTGGTAAATCTCCTCTGTACCTTTCCAATGCTTCCACATCCTTCTTACAGTGAGGCGACCAGAACTTGACACAGTACTCCAAGTGTGGCCTAACTAGAGCTTTATAGAGCTGCATCATTACATCGCGTCTCTTAAACTCTATCCCGCTACTTATGAAAGCTAAAACCCCATAAGCTTTTTTAACTACCCTATCTACATGTGAGGCAACTTTCAGGGATCTGTGAACATATACCTCCAGATCCCTCTGCTCCTCCACACTATCAAGTATCCAGCCATTTACGTTGTACTCTGCCTTGGAGTTTGTCCTTCCAAAGTGTACCACCTCACACTTCTCCTGGTCGAACTCCATCTGACACTTCTCAGCCCTCTTCTGCACCCTATCAATGTCTCTCTGCAATATTCGACAATCCTCTACACTACCTACAATACCATCAATCTTTGTGTAGTCTGCAAACTTGCCAACCCACCATTCTAACCGCACATCCAGGTCGTTAATAAAATCACGGAAAGCAGAGGTCCCAGAACATATCCTTGTGGAACACCACCAGTCACAACTACAGCAACAAAAGAGTGTATTTGTCAACATTGGAAATAACACCCATATCTGTCTCCCACCTGATATGACTGCTCTCAGTTCGTTTATCATACCAGACATTCATTTTATTTTGAGAAATTTTTAGGCTCTGTTTCGCAAAATTACAAACCCTGTCGAGTCTATCCTTGAATTCCAAAGCATTACTCAATAAGCTGAACTGCACTTTTTCATCAGACCACTATTCCCTGAGCAGTCTCAAAGCTCCCCTCACTCTGTGACCAAAAACAAGTTCAAATGGACTAAACCCGAACGATTCCCGCACTGAGTCCCATACGGCAATCAGGAGCAAACGCACCCCATCATCCCAGTCTTTTCAATTCGTATCACAGTATGTCTTAATCATTGTTTTAAGGGTAGAATAAAATGTTTCTAAAGATCCCCGGGATTCCGAGTGATATGCAAACGAAGTAATTTGTTTAGCACCTAGTTCATAAATTATCTGCTAGAATACTCTAGAGGTAATATTACTGCCTTGGTCGGTTTGAATCTATTTGGGCAGACCAACTAAAGTAAAGTACCTAATGAAGGCTTTCATCACAGTTTTAGCCTTCGTATTCCTAAGAGGGATCGCTTCGGGGAACCTAGATAAAGTGCATATAATTGTTAAAAGATACTGATAGCCAGCTGCAGTCTTTGGCAATCGGCCGACACAATCCACTGGGATTCTAGAAAACGATTCTCGAAAATCAGGTATAGGCCAAAGTGGGGCCACTGGGATGGCCTGATTAGGCTTACAGACAATTTGACAAGTGCGACAGATCCTTCAAAATGTCACAACATGTTTCCTTACGTCAGGCCAGTAAATTCCTTCATAAACCTGTTCACAGTCATCTTCACCCCAAAGAGTCCACCTAAAGGCATATTATGAGCCAATGTTAGAATCTCCGTCCTACAGACTTTAGGAACTGCAACGTAGTGAACAATTGCCCATTCCTGGCTCACAGGGACAGCAGGTGGTTTCCACTCCGTTATCAACACTGCATCCTTGATATAATACCCTACTGGAACTTTCTTAATCTCATCATCTGAGAGAGCTGCTCCTTTCAAAGCTTCAATCTCAGAATCTCTATTCTGTTCGGCAATAGATTCCTTCCGAGACAAAGATAAACTACAGACTTACAAACTACATCCTGTTGAAACATAGAGGTTCGAAAAAAATCTGTGATAAATCATTATAACCTGAACCCTGATTTTGGCTGTCATGGGCATCAGAATCAAACTGGCCAGAACTGTCTGCTTCGGCAGACCTTTTAGTCATACTTCGGGTTATTGCACAGGCGGGATAAAAATCAGAATACATGCATGGATTGTCAATTGCAGCTTTGCTTGTTAGCTGCACTGCTGGATAAACCAGCACCTGCAAGGACAATGCCCAACAACAAAGTATCATTCTTCAGCGGTAATTCAGGTTGTACCCCTGATAAAATCCGGACACTGAAATTAACTTATGCAGAGGCAGAGAAACATTCCCTTTCGGAATACCTCTAACAATGTTGACTTCACCAGTTGTCTCGTCACTAAACTGCAGAATACTGTCCAACATAAGGGACTGAAAAACCCCAGTATCTCGAATGATCCTCAGTGGGACCAGAGTTGACCCCTCCTTCATCTAATATGCAACGATCGAATCCCCCCTTAACTGGTTCAGACACCTCCATCCTTAGCGGTGCCTCAACAGACCGAACACAGGCATTCAGGACTGCCTCCTTTTCCTTTACCTTTCTCGTCTTCAGAATGAAGCAATTAGTTATCATATTACCAGGTTTCTTAAAATAATAAGTAATACTGGAAGATTTTTTTCTCTCGACTGCTTCCCTACGCCCTTATGTTTGTCACTAGCCCCCGATTTAATTTTTAGCTTACCCTGCGGGTTAACTCTGTTGCTCTTTTGGAAGCTCTTATTCGGGGTAAACTTAACCTTGTAGGTTAAAGCATACTCCTCTACTAGTGTAGCAGACCCACATCAAGGCAATTACCTTTCCTCTAAATATATCTCTATCTCATCAGGGAAACACTTTTTAAATTCCTCCATCGAAACCAACTCTTTCAGGCTGTTAATATAATCTTCTTAGAGGTGCACTGCGTTCAAAATGCACAAGCGTTTCATAAGAAAATTCCACATAAGTCTGGTTCACAGATTTCCGCAAATTCCTAAAACTTTGTCCGTAAGTTTCTGGAACCAACTTATTAGCCTTGAGCACAAGCCTACTTCACTAAGTCATAATCAGCCGCCTCTTCAATTGATAGGGCCGAACAAGCTTATTGAGCTTTATCCTTAAATACAATTTGTGATAAAACAGGCCTGTTGTCTTTTGCCCACTTTCAATTTTGAGCCACTTTTTCAAAATGCAGGAAATATTTATCAAATTCTGTTTCCTCAATACTCATATACTCAATGGTATCATATAATGTCCCTACGGGCATAAAACCTCCCATTAGAGGCAGGACAAACCGTCCCAGGAACTCATCTGTCAAGCGTTAATGTTCTAGTTGTAACGCCACGTTTAGAACATCTGAGTCCCGTTTCAGATCGATCATTAATCAATTTTAATGTCAACTTGTGATCATATCCCGGACGAGCCCCCGATAATGTTACGCAACGGTTTAACTGAACCGGCAGCGATAGAATATACCTGGATGTTGCTTTTGATGCTAAAACCTACTACTTATTAGTAACTTCTTAGTGCAGTTACCTACATCTGGTAAATCAAAAGTTAGTATTGTTATGCAAATATATGTGTAAATATAATTCCAAAGTTGTTTAAGCTCGGGTGGCAAGGTTTAAATTCTCACTATGGTAATGCAACAGAGTTCAGTTAAATGAACGGATTTGGTGGGGTAGAGAAAGAGCGGTGTCAGTAAGCCGAGGTGAAATCCATAATAGGAGAAGAACAAATAAACGGGTGCCGTTGGTCTTCTGTTGTCGGACGCCTAATTCACTCTCGAGTTAAACAAACGCAGATTATCACAAAAGGTACTGTCTTCAAGGGAAAACTACCACCCAGGCAAGGGTAAACACACCTGTAAACTCGACAGGGTCAGCCATTCTACACACCGTGATAGCTACTGATTGATCCTCAACCAAACGTTGAGGGCAGTCGAAAAATCTAGCCAATGGCTCTTCTGTCACTGCTCTTCTTCCTTTCACTGGTTACCTTAACCGGGATTCCACTATGTGTCGGTGAGAGAGCCACCTGACCCTGCTTAAATAAAAACGCAGCGAGCTTGTGTAAACATCAAACTTGTCCATCAACATTAATCCACCTCTCTAAATATAGCAACCCAGAAGCAGGCAGCAGTACTGTAACCTCTCTCTCTCTCTCTCTCTCTCTCTCTCTCCCTCGATTAAAGGCACAATCCATGTCCGTCACATTTGCTACTGTGGTGTTATCTACATATCTTATATTGTTGATGTTAACAATCCAATTTTTATCTCATCTACATCTTCAATTTCTCTGAGAGTCATTTCTCTATAGATATTACATAATTCAGGTGAGGCAACTCAAGCCTGAATAACTCCTCTTTGAACTTTAGTCCAGCTGATGTTTCGGTGTATTTGGACCGCCAAAATTGAGTATTTCTCCGTCTCTCAGCGAGGTACCGCCCGGCATGTACAAAGTGAAAGATTTACTGTCCGACACATCTTTAAAGAACTTCTACATGTAGGACAAATATATGATTTTGGTGTTTAACCGCTTGGCTTCTGCTTATGCTTAATGAAAACATAACTTTAATTACTGTTTAGTTAATCGGATTTTTGGCTAGGAGTACTAAATGTATTCCACTTCAATTGTGTCCCGGCATTCAGTAAGTGAATGGATGGGAGCTGCAATGTAAATGAGCTGTGTTGTGACAATGTGCAACTGACTCAATTTATGATGTGACTGGAAATACCGAATGTGTCAGTTTGGTTCTCACTTGGCAGAAATTACCGCGAAATCGAACAGTTCTTCCGGCCACTTTTCACAGTGGAATTGTCAGACACACAGAGTAGATTAAGGACCATGCCAATCAGTATGAATATTCGGCAAATTCAGACCGCTTCGGGATGGTGAGGGGACAGATTTTAATTTTTCTCACCATACATTGTTTACTCCCGTAAAATAAACAGCAACATTATATATCAGAACCATTTCCCATTCCTGACTCTATCATCACTTTTATAATCCACGATGATGGACTTTTGAAATGCATCCCCGTTTCCTGACCATGGTGTTGGTCAAACTGACGCAAGAGAACTAAAATCTAGAGATGAATTATCTATGTGATCCCTTCACACTCATCTGTCATCAACCACTCCGGCCTTTACTCTCAAAATTCCTCTGTCGTTCTGGGAAACTACGTTCCACTTCCTCATGACCAACGGGACACTTTATCCATTCTTTCCGAGTTCAGGACACACTGCGCTTCAGACGAGTCTTCAAAAGGCGCAGTACAATTGTAGCAAGTCATTCTGTACAGTAAAAACTCTCCCAGAGAGGGCTGAAAGGTAATTTAGCTCCTGAAAGCCTCTTCCAACCGCTGATACGCAAGTACACCCCGGATCGCTGCACCTTTTGCTTCTCCTTTACCCAGTCCCGGCCGTTTCAGTTCATGATTAATTTCACTTCTGGATCCTAAATAACAAACTTCACATTTCTTCGCGGTTAAACTGTATGAATACTGTATTACACATTTGGGCCACATCATTAGTCTATGCCCATGAATCTCAATGGGGCCGGTACCGCTCCCCAGGAGGACAGTTACATATCCAAAAGGAGCAAGTAGAAAATGAAGTTGTCCGGCAGCGTCAAAAAGTCACCGACAAGAGGAAGTCCGACTGTGTCTTGTCAGGACAATAACATCACCGTGTCCTTTTCTGTTCCGTTCATTTGACTTCCCCAATACTCCAATCAATCCACACTGCTACATAAAGGAAATTGAGGGAGAAATTAATGATTGAAGTAAAACATCCGGTCACATTATATGATCGGCTCTGTGATAAAACACAAATCCAATAGTAAGTATTTTATGGTGGTTCAGATAAATTTCTGTATCATTCATATCTCTAGTAAATACACCACATATTCAGATAGCCTGGTGTGCGAAGTTTAGTAGCTCAGATTCAGAATCTGAAACAGAATTTTGTTTAATACCACTGGCATATATCTTGAACGTTTTAGTTTTCTGTCAGCAATAACCAGTGCATAATAATGAAAGATATAAATTCCAATAAGAAGTTTATATCAAAGAACAAATTACATGACAGAAGCATACTGGGAGAATAGTGAGCTAGTGTTCATGGATTTACTGTCCATTTAGAAATTTGACGGTGGACGGAAAGAGTTTGTCCGGAAACAATAGCTATGTGTCTTCATCTCTGTACTTCTTCCTTGATGGTACCAATGAGAATAGAACCTGTCTTGGGTGATGAGGGTCCTTAATAATGACTGTGGCATTTTTGAGGCATGGACATGTGAGGTATCCTGGATGCTGGGCAGCCCATGATGGGGTTGGCTCAATTTACACATTATTAGCAGAGCAGTGGACATAACATGCAACCAGAGTTGCGGCATTGTTGATTCTCAGCGAAAACCGTACAGACCCTGGTCACCTAGTGAGGAAGTTAATGATCCAGCTTGAGAGGGAGGTACAGAAGACCTGGTTTTAAAGCTGTTTTATTAGAACTGGGGGCATGATGTTGTTGAACGCCCAAATGTAGTCAATAAACAGGAAACTGATGAAGATATTTTTATAATACCGGTGATCTGCGCATGAGTGGACAGCTTGTGATATATCATCTGCTGTTGCCCAGCTGAGCGACAAACAAGTTGCAGAGGGTGCAGATTCTCCACGTGCAGCTGTGAGAAATTGAAGTTGTCATTGAACACATGCCCTCCACAATTTGCTTTGCACACGTGTTATGAGCCCGACAAGGTACACAAACAGGGCCTGACGCCTTGCTAGAGTTCACCTCTGAAACATGTGCACATAAACAGAGATCACCGAGTCACTAGCTGCTGCAAGCATTTGCATAGAAACAGTGTTGTACTCTCTTTCAAGTCGTGCATCAAAAATTGAGCTCATCTAGGAATGAAGCATCACAACCAGTCATCATGTATGGTTTCGCTTTGTAGGAAGTGATGGACTCAAACCCCACCATTGCTGACGATCTGTAACCTCAATCGGAATTGCGTTTTCGCCCTTTAATTGCCTTACGTAGATAGTACCTGGACGTCTTGTACCATTAAGCTGTCTATATATCTATCTATAAATAGCGTTCTACTCCTTTGGAACAATTGAAGAATTTTGCGTGGAAGCAGAAAACTATTTATTTGTTAAAGTGAAATACAAAGTATGTAGTATAATGCAATAGTCATTGTACTTATGCAAATAATGTGACTAATGCACTTTCGTTTAGAAAGTCTAAGGACTATTCCAAAGTGAAAGTTTAAGATGGCGACGGAATCCTCGTCTGACTGGTCAATGTAAATGTTTAACAGTTTTACTGAGGGGGATAGTTCTAATGGAAATGCGGCGCCGGTGTACAAAGCAATACTTCTCCTCACAACCTCGCATTAAGGAAATTATTGTTTTTATTTTGGGTGATGTAGAACCTCTGATTTTCCTCATCAATATTGTTTCATCTACGAATTATCAGACACCAGAAAAATAGGTGCTTGTCGCAAAACGTCGCCCTATACTGTCGACAACTCAGCTTTACTTGAATAAGTACTTCCACTTAGTAAACAAGGTGCTAATTTAGATATCCATCAAAGACTAAGACACCTAATTAGTACCATTAGAGACAGTCCACTGAACAAACACTTCAATTAAACAATTCATACCAGTTGTGTCATGGTGCAATGAAAATCATTCACCTGCGGAAAAACAAAATAACAAATTTGTTTAATTTTGTTAATTTCCATTGTCAAGTCATACAGCTCCGAAAGATGACACTCGGCCTATCGTGAGCTGCCACCCGTTTGTCTCGAAGGACAATGGGTGATGATCGTAGGTGGAAGTATAGAGATCCTGAGATGGTCAGTCGTCAGGATCCCCCTCTCGGCCTCTCCTGTGTCGTCCAAAATAAAGCGTATGAAGCAATACGTTTAGTACCCACATAGCTGCGTGATCTGCCAGAAGGATATTTAATTACGTCCAGCCGCCTTAGGTGCTTCACTCCGGATTTGCTTTCTGGGTTTACTCCGCAGCCTTCTTATTTCCCCTGGCTGCCCACAAGGGCTACTTACCCATAGTTGAGGATCTGGTTCATGAGCACCAGGGCATGTCCACACTCGGGTGGGCTTGCGTTCTACCTGCGAAGAGACCAGACCTCCTCCGTTTCCTCTGTATTTCAGGCTGAGTCCGAAAGGACTTCATAAGACCATAAGATCATAAGACAAAGGGGCAGAAGTAGGCTATTCGGCCCATCGTGTCTGCTCCGCCATTTCGGCATGAGCTGATCCAATCTCCCCTTCATTCCCATTCCCCCGTCTTCTCAGTTCAGTTCCATGAGTCGCTAGTGAGGAGGCATAACACGAGTCTGGCGAGTCTGTGTACTGGCAAGGAGAGACTTACACATTAAGCTCTCCATTTCACCAAACTGCTGGACCGTGTTTGAAGCTTAAAGTGAGAGCCACAACACTAACCACTATACCACCACGCTAGACCTGACACAGCTACCATGTTGACATGGCCCATCAGGTTCATGTGGAAGCCATATATACTGCCTACTGCCATCGACCTGAACCGGGGCCATAGCCCTCCATGTTGTACATTAGTCTTACACAGAACTTACACATTTCAAATGGAATTATTGTATGTCTCAATATTTTTACAGCGTGCACTAAAATGCTCAAATAATTGATGCTGTGCGCAGTATATCGATATGTTTTAAGTCATGAAAAGAAATGTGGTTTGGCTGTTAAATTCGATAATCTTATACCTGGAAGGGGAATTCTCATGCCTCTTTGTCTTTTGGTTGGTTTGCTGCCACTATAGCGGTCAATGTGGGTGAGAAATTACTTAGTGAACGGTTAAGTTATTCATGCTACTTGAAGGAAAACACCACATCCACAATACATGAAGCTCAAGAATTTAAGGTGTCGGCTTCACAAAACTACTGAAATAATAGTCAGGTTAAATGCCAAAATTTTTCAGCATATCATGCATTTCGATTTCTCCCGCTGACATATCAGCCGATCTTCCTTCTCACCATTGACATGTTGTGCTATTTCTTGCAGTTGTATTATTTTCATCCATGTGTCACTGTATATTTTCATTTCTATGCAAATTTTACAAAACTCGGAAACTATTAGAAATTGTATTAAGCTTGAAAGCAAGTAACTGCTAAGACGGATGTTTATGCAGAGGTGATGCTGATTGCCATGCTTTCCTTGCTGGATTTCAGACACTTGGTATTTAAAACAAATACATTGATTATCGTCAAAGCAAAGCGGAATGAAATGACAACAACTTCTCTCGTGCCTGTGTCTGTGTCTGTGTGCGACTTTCCGTCCCTTCATTATAGCTCTGATGAATCACGTCGGATCAGTTTCTGTCACTTCAATCACATGTTATGTTATTCCAGAATCTGTTCGCTATAAACTTTTTGTTCGGGAATTCCTATGCATTCATGCTGCGCATGAAACGTTCTACAGTCAGCCCTTGCAGCCCAATGAAAACCACGATCAGCGAGATACAGTGCTCTATGTCGGTGTCAGAATCTTGCCAAAAAATAAGACAATAGCATTACAGCTCTTTTGGTGAAATGTGTTGTTGCATGTATGCAGTTGATATTTCTGTTGCATATCAGCAAACAAGATTCCGCGTTTTATATCTGTCTAAATGAGTTTTGCCTCTGCTGGCAACGAGTTAGATCGGTGAAAAGGGCGCTAGTGAAAATGTATATGCCAATTTCATGATGCAATGGATTGCACAATCACTGATGATCTCCAGCCATATCTTTAAAATCAGAGGACGATGGAGACGGGAGAAATGCTGGTTTAGTGGTATTTATGAAACAAGAAATTCTAAGTCTGTTTCCAAATCATTGTGCAATTCTTCAGTCATGTCTCTTACAATATCTGCTGTCAACAAAATTAAAATTCATCTATTACATAGCGCAATATTTAGTCAGTTATGCCAAAATAACAATACAGAGTTTGAAGGCCTTTCCCTTCACATGAAAGTGCGCTGGCTGCCAAAAGGCTGCTGTATAAAACTTTAACATTTTTGACAATGTAGTTGAATTTTTTGCTCAACTTCTTCAAGTGCTTGAGTAACAAGATTAAACTTCTACTTTGGGATGTGGCATAAAAAGCTGACATGTATGACCAAATTAACATTCCAAATGCGCAATAGCTGGCTGAGAACTTCAATTTAATGCCCGTAAGATGTGTAGTGTCAATTTTTATCAGAAAGTTGTAATTACATGTATTCAAACATTGGAAGAAGAATGTTCTCACAGAGTGCCATGGAAAGTGTGGCACTTCCTTACAGAGTGATGAATTGCAGAGTCGTGAAACTCCGAAATGCGTATTTATCCCATTTCTTGGAAACAATGAAGCACTGGAAGAGAACCTGTGCGTTTCAAAAAGTATTGGCTTTTGTGCAATGTGGTCACACTGCCATACGAAGTTTCGTGGTCTTTGCAGAATATTCACACGGCTTTTCATTGCATTTCCATCCTCCTACGTCTTTGAAAGAGACATGTCCGCACTGAAACATACTCAGAAGGAAAACACAAACAGCTTGGGCATTGATACTTGTTGGAACTTAAAGCATGTGTGTCAGAACTTGAGCAAATATTTCAACTCTGGCTAAAAACCCATCAAGTTCAAAGATCATACTAATATTTATGATGCTTTGTAAGCAAGGTTTAAAGACAAATATAAATTTAAACATGTGAAATTGCTCCGACTTGATTTATTAGAGATATATTGAGGCATGGACTTCATATACACAGGGAGAGCAGGAGCAAAGTTGTTGTTATTTCATCACGCTTTGCTTTGCCGATGGTCAATGAGTTTGCCTTAAATACGACATGTCTGAAATCCAGTGAGAAAAAAAATGTCAACCAGCATCGTTATGAATAAACATATGCTTTTGGCTGTCACGTGCCTTCAGAGTTAACAAAAATTCTAATAGATTCTATGTCTTGCAAAATTTGAAAATAAAAATATAGTATAGAGTGAGCAATGTATGAAAATAATACAATTGCAGGAATTGACACTGCATGTCATTGGTGAGAAGACAGCTGGTTGGTATGACAGTAGGAGAAATGCAAGTTAATTTCTATGCCGGACATTTCTGGTATTTAATCTGTCCATTTGCTTCAGTAGTTCTATGAAACCGACTCTTCACCTTGATCTCAACTGGAAAATGTAGAATAATCATTACAACACAGTTATGCATCACTCCTACATAGACATCTATTTCGCTATCCTGTTTTTGCATGTCGAGATTTTGTTAAACGTTCCTATAGCATCTAGCTCTATCACCACCCTGACAGGGTGTTCCACGCAGCCACTACTCTGGATAAAGTGCTTTATTCTGATATACTTCTGCCAATGTGTAACCACCGATATTCTTACTGCCAATTATCTGTAATTAATGCACTCCTATGTTGGAGAAAACTAATTTTACTATTCCCGAAATGATGCATTTCAGAAGTACACATGTTCCCTGCGACAGGATCACAATCGCCACAAAAAAAAAAAACAAAAAAAAAACGATAAGTTATTCCAGCAGAACCAAAACTTAGCCGCCTGAGTTGAACACACCGCTGTACAGCACACGATGATTCCAATTCCTCGGATTCTATTTCGGAAATGGCTTGTTAAGAAACAGCTTTCCAACACAGGGGAACATCCTTTTTAAGCATGAAATGTTCAGGAAATACCGAGAATCACATGTCTTTCTCTCATTGGACCACATGCCGGGCCGTACAGTGTTTCTGGAAGATATAATTAAAGCGTTGGACAGTCCATAGGATGCTTCCAATGATGGCAGAGTCCAGGATCTTAGAAAACAGCCTCAGAATACAGAATACAGAATACTTTAAAAATTAGATAAGCAGTAAGTAGTTCAGCGAGAGAATGGTTAATCTGTGGAATTCATTGTCTCAGGCACTTTTTGAGGCCAACTCTTTATGTATATTTAAGGCAGAGTTTAACGGATTCGTGATTGTTCGGAGCATCAAGGGAGAATGCAAAAGAGAAGACAGGAGGTTGGGACTGAGAGGAAATTTCGATCAGCCGTGATATAACGGTGTAGCAGACCCAATGGGCCAAGTAGCATAATTCTGCTCCTATATATTATGGTCTTAAAAATGAAATGTGAGAAGATGGACCAGAGAGGCAGCGTTATTAACAACGGTATTGTTGTTATTGAAGTGGCAATTATTCAAATAGGAGTTTCCATCTGCTGATATGAAATGGAAAGATCTGCTTGTCCAAAATCAACGGAAAGTTCAACGAAAGAGATGCCATATTGTTGATGTTGCAGAAACTCATTTTAAAATATTGATCAGGAAAATATTCTGATAAGAAAAAATGACGTGGGACCGGAGACACAATGAACACATGGGACTCCCTACAGACAGGGAGAGGGCGATTATAAGTTACTGTCATTTTATCTCGCTTTGTTCTGGCGTATAATAATTCATACGACTTAAAAGCAAAGTGTCTTAAATCCAGTAAGAAAAATATGGAGACCGCATCACCTATGGATGAATGACGCCTTTTAGACGTCACTTGCCATCCCACAATTGACACTCTGAACCTTACACAATTTGAAAGATTAAAAAAAAATAGAAAATAATGCAGTGAACAATGAATGAAAATAACAGAACTGCAGGTGCTGACTCAAAATGTCAGTGGAGAGAGCGGAAATGGAACCGTATTTTAGGATGAAAAATAAAAATACTTCGTGTTTAACAATGCAGTTTTATGAAAGATACATTAATGAAACAGACTCCTGAGGTAAATGACAGGTGATCAACTTTCCTCCAGATTAGTTCATATGTAGAAACATAGTGACATGGTAACACAGGAAACCTACAATACAATACAGGCACTTCGGCCCACAATGTGGTGTCGATCATGTCTCTACCTCAGAAATTACTAGCCTTACCTATAGCCCGCTATTTTACTAAGCTCCATGTACCGGTCTAAACTTCTCTTAAAAAGACTCTATCGTATCTGCCTCCAGCACCGGGGCTGGCAGCCTAATCCACTCACTCACCAATCTTTGAGTAAGAACCTTACACCTGACATTTCCTCTGTATCTACTCACAAGTACCTTAAACATGTGTCCTCTTGTGGCAGCCATTTCAGCCCTGTGATAAAGCCTCTGACTATCCACACGACCAATGCCTCTCAGCATCTTGTACACCACTTTCAGGTCACCTCTCATTTTCCTTCGCTCCAAAGCGAAAACGCCATGTTCACTCATTTTGTTCTCGTAAGGCAAGCTCCCCAATCCAGGCAACATCCTTGTAAATCTCCTCTGCACCCTTTCTATCGATTCCACATCCTCCCTGTAGTGAGTTAACCAGAACTAAGCAGAATGTTCCAAGTGGGGTCACCAGGGCCCTATATAGCTGCAACATTACCTCCCCGCTCCTAAATTCAGTTCCAGGATTAATGAAGGCCAATGCATCATACGCCTTCTTAACCACAGAGTGAACCTGCGCATCTGATTTGAGCTTTCTATGGGCTCGGATCCTATCATGCCTCTGATCCTTAACACTGCCAAGAGTCTTAACATTAATACTATATTCTGCCATCATAGATGACCTACGAAAATGAACCACTTCACACTTATCTGGGTTGAACTCCATGTGCCACTTCTTTGGCCAGATTTGAATCCTATCAATGTCCCGCTATGACCTCTGACAACCATCCAGACTATCCACAACAATTCCAAACTTTGTGTCATCAGTAAATTACTAACCGATCCCTCCACTTCCTTATCCAGGTTATTTATAAAAATTACGAGGAGTAAGGGTCCCAGTACAGATCCCTAAGGCATTCCACTTGTGACCGACCTCCATGCAGAATATGACCCGTCTACAGCCACACTTTGCCTTCTGTGGGCAAGCCAGTTGTGAATCCACAAAGCAATGTCCCGTTGGATCCGCTGCCTCCTTACACTCTCAATAAGCCTTGCATGGGAAACCTTATCAAGTGCGCTGTTGAAACCCATATCCACAACATTTACTGCCCTTGTTCATCAATGTGTTTAGTCACATCCTCAAAAAATTCAATCAGGCTCGTAAGGCACGACCGGCCCTTGACAAAGCCATGCTGACTACTCCTAATCATATTATACCTTTCAAAATGTTCATATATCGTGACTGTCAGGATATTCTCCATCAAGGTAAGAGTCACTGATCAATAATTTCATGGGCTATCTCTACTTCCTTTCTTAAATAAAGGAACAACATCGGCAACCCTCCAATACTCCGGAAACTCTCTCGTCGCCATTGATTATGTAAAGGTCCTCGCCAGAGGCTCAGAAATCTCCTCACTCGCCTCCCACAATAGCCTGGTGTACATTTCGTCCTGAAAAATCCGATTCTCTGTAGTGGCCACCAATTCATATCTCCAAGTACTGATCCACGCTCGAAGCTCATCTGATCTGTTCACAACACTTCCTGCCTTACGATAGACACATGTGAAGCCTTCAATCTGAGCGCGTCCCTTCCCTATCACCTGCCTATCCTCCCTCTCGCACTGTCCACAAGTTTTCCCTAAACTCGTCTTCCCCAGTCTCTGCGGTTCGCTTCTCATCTCCCAACAATTCTTGTTTAACCTCTCCCCAGAGGACTGTGGAGATGGATTTCAAGATCCATCACTAATCTAATTATTTATTGTTATTTTTCATCTAAATTGAGCACTTTTGTGCATCAAACCCATCTAAAAGGAAGAAAGAGGTGGGAACATTCCCCTTCCGGAGAACGATTATTGAAATAAGCAACTAAACTGCATGCCCTTTCTTACCCTCAGAATCTTTTTGCTCTTCGCCCATTCATTGAGTTGATAATTACCTGAAGATGTTAATGCATATTGTGGAAGTATTGAGACTAATAATTATTGAAATTGAAACGCACAAACTGTGTGCCATAGACAAAAAAAAATGTACAACGTTATCATTTGAAGTTGTGAGCAAACAAAATAAAGCATAATTATTATTTTGTGTATCTATCGAGGAATCGAATTTCATTGCACGATTACGTAACGTCATGTAAAGGAAAATAAACCTGTTATTTGTTCAGTGGACTGTCACTGATATGACTAAGCACGTGATACGATTAATTGTGAGAGTGCAGTTTCCTCTCCTGTATAAGAGCTGGAAAGCAAACAACAGTAGATATCAGCAGTTGGACTATCTTGAACTGATCATCAATTCACACAAAAAATGGGATATCCAGCAATATACATCATCGCGAGTATTTACTATCCTGTACTAGCGGGGATTGGTATCCCTAGTAAGTAATTGGAAGTGGCTACTGTATGTGTGCGTTTTGTTCTTGTAATACCTGTTGCAGATTATGCCTTATCTGAGAAGTATTACAAGCCTATTCAGGTTTAAGTGTATATTTTATTTTATGCTTTCATTTTTCTCTGGATTTGTTATTCGTTTGACATATCCCATAATTTATTCAATACTAAAATAGATTAAGTGTTAATATTAAAGCAACAACACACACAAAATGTTGGTGCAGTACAGCAGGCCAGGTAGCATCGATAGGGAGAAGCGCTGTCGACGTTTTGGGCCGAGAGGACGAAGGGTCTCTGCCCGAAACTTCGACAGCGCTTCTCCCTATCGATGCTGCCTGGCTTGCTGTGTTCCACCAGCATTTTGTGTGTGTTGTTGTTCGAATTAACAGCATTTGCAGATTGCCTGGTGTTTGCTAAGTGTTAATATTGATGCTGTTGATGATATTGATTCTTGGTTTTTGCACTCCCTAGTAGTTTGTCTATACTAATTGTTAATCTTCGCATTAGACATACATTGCGAATATGGGCCCAGTTTCGAATTTTTAATGGTTTTTATGGTTTTTCCCTTTCTAGTCCTATCTTACATAATCATCTTTTTCTACCTACTATGTATGATGCAACATTCATTGATTGGTATAGAAAAGTCATTAGGCATTTTGAAGATCTTTTTTTTATCGATAATAGCTTCGCATCCTTTCAACAGCACTCTGTTGTTCAATCTGTCTAATGCCCAATTCCTTAGATATCTCCAAATCAGACACTTTATCAATACTTTAATTCCTAACTTTCCTGAAATGCCCGAAAAAAATGCTATTGATATATTTATTTCTGTTAATCCACTGGGTAAAGGCTTAATATCCTTTATCCGTGATAAATTAGTAACCTTACGGTGTGCCCCTGTGGATAAAATCAGATTGGCTTGGGAGCATGACTTAAATATCCCTTTATCTGATGAGATTTGGGACTCGATTCTCAAATCGGTTAATTAAACTTCTCTCTATGCTCGCCACTGTCTTTTACAATTTCAGATTGTTCATGGCGCCCATGTGTCCAAATCTAAATTATCTCGGTTTTACCCTAATATTAGTCCTCTTTGTGATAAATGCAAAAGTGGCGAGGCCTCTCTTATTCTATGTACTGGACCTGTCCTAGCTTAGAGAAATTTTGGAAAGATGTTTTTATAACCTTATCCTGTATTCTAAATCGCCACATGGAACCTAACCCTTTAATTGCTCTGTTTGGTTTCTTGGGTGAGACAGTTATACGATTGACTTCGACTAAATGTCGAATATTATCTTTTGCTTTTCTCTTGGCTAGATGTCTAATCCTCCTTAGAAGGAGAGATGTTGCCCCACCCACTCATGCTCAATGGCTTAACAATATCATGTCCTGTTTAGACCTTGAAAAAATCTATTATTCAATTCTTAAATCGGATATAAAGTTTCATAAGGACTGGGGACCTTTTATTGAGTATTTTCATAATTTTCCTCTTGATTAAGTTTTTTTTTCAGCCCCCTGCTTTCAGCTCTTTTTTTTGGTAGTAGGCATTGTTATCTTCTGTTTTCAAGTATATTTAGAGTTTTGGGGGTTTGAAAGTTCTGATTTATACTTTCTGTATTTTGTTTTGGTTGGTCTGGAGTTTTTTGTTGTTGTGGGGATTGGGGAGGATACTAACTTTACATGACTTCAACTTGGGTGCTTTCTCAATTATCGTATTTTGCATTATATCACTATTGTATGTTTATCTTGCATTGTACTAATTTTCTATTTAGTTTGTGGGGTTTTTTTCTTTATAGTGTTGTAGAAAATGCATTAAAAATCAATATAAAAATATTGATGCTGTTCCAGCATTTTACCTTACTCGGTCTTCCAGCTTTACCAGCGCGTATTCTTTTAAAACTAATTCTACATTAATGTAGTAACTCAATCGTTTAATACAATTAAAACAAAATGTTTAGCATCGTTGCAGCTCTCTCTGCGAGCTCCCTGTTTTTTTTATCCCGTCTCGGTATTAATGTAAAAGTCATTTTATCTGTCTATCTATCTAATTATTTATTGTGGAAATTTCTTATGAATTGCCACAATAACACGCAAGCTCTTTTCTTTTACCTTGTCTTTTTTATTTTTGGGCGGATTTAATTTTGACAAGATTCGAGAAAATGTATTACATTTCTTGCATCCAAGCCACAACATGAGGGACTAAAAACCTTTATACTGAGTCGCCGTCTCAATGTACAAGATTCAAATGTATATGCCACTTGTACATTAATACTTGCATTTAGCTCTGCCGTTCTTTCGCTCCGGAATTCATCTCCGAAGAAGTAGTCTCCCTGAGACCATTTTATTCCCTCAATATATAAAAACCTTGAGTGTTCTCAGCGACAACGATAGGTCAGTCTAGATGAGTGAGTCAGTAATTCGCCCACTGGCAAACTGTTGTCAACCGGAAAGTTATAGCTCAACTGTTCCTCGGGCCCGTCGTTATCATGCAATCGAAGCACAGTGACGGAGCCTGTGCGGACAACATTTCCACTCTGGGAATCGAAACCTGAGGGTCGCTCAATCCGATTCAGCACATTTCTATGCATGTACACCAAGTAAAAATGGTCAATGTTTCTGCGCCTGAATCTAACTCTTCTTTGCTTCCTTGCAGTTAATTTAGTGCCGATTGTGATCCTGTCTCAGGGAAACTGCGGGCTGTCTAAATGTATCTCCCGTTACCTGGTGGGAATGGCAGCAGCTGATTTAATGGGTGTTATTATTTCTGTAGTAATCTGTGAGATCAACAACATTTATTCTTATGCACTTCCTTTGCTCAATACACCTTTTTGCGCTCTGACGTTTGCCTTGAGGATCGCAACAATGGACTGTTCTGTTTGGCTCACGGTGGCTTTCACGTTCGATCGCTGTATTGCAATCTGCAGCCAAAAGTTGCGGGAACGATACTGCACTGAAAGGACAGCGACTATTGTGATTGTAATTGTGGGATTTGGAAGTTGTGTGATGCGTCTTCCACTGTACTTCCTGGTAGAACCTTACCTTATCATTGATAACGTACCCTGGCGATGCACATTCAAAACGAATTACATTTCTTTACCAGCGTGGAAAGCATACCAGTTGCTCACCACAATCACTACACCGATATTGCCGATTGGTTTGATTCTACTTTTTAATGCTTTAACAGTCAGTCATATTATCGCCGCAAACAGAATTCGCCGGGGGCTCAGAAATAGTAGTGAGAAAAATAATGATACAGAGATGAAGAACCGGAGAAAATCAATAATTTTGTTGTTCGCTCTATCAGCCAATTTCATATTGTTGTGGATCCCCTATATTATATATACTACTAATTGGAGAATTCAAAATTACTTTTACACAGACAAATATTTTAATAGCATGCAGTATATCCTACAACAGTTTGCGTTCATGTTTCAATATCTGTGTACCTGCACCAACACGTGTATCTACACTCTGTCACAGAGGAAATTCAGGGAACAGCTAAAGGGTGGAGTCAAGTGTCTGGTTACATTGAATGGTCAGCTCCGTAAGTAAATCGCAAATCGAATTGTAAGATTTGACGAGAGTTCAAATGCATTTCCATGTTATTTATATGTCTGATAAATGTATCTATGTTCCTGTAATCAGGGGAGCGAATTTTAGTTGTTTTACGGTTTCAGTAAAGTCAGCAAAATTACTTCAATTATGTGGGGCAAGAAACAACACGCAAGTGCTGATGTGATCGCTGCAGCAACAGAAATTGCACTCAAAATTTGGATTAATGCCAGAATCTGGCCCAGCGAACTATGTAAAGGCAGTATGAATTTCGTTACGTTGGTAAAATTCTATACTAATTCACTAGACAATGGATCATTCCAGGGATTTCTGTAACAACTGCAGAAATATACCAGAAACACGGAACACTGCTGTCAGTTAGCATGAGCTCCGATACCTACAATTTCCATTGTAACAATGCAAAATATGTGACAACTGCCTTTTCATGCAGAAAATGCGCGGTCCCTTCCACAGAGGGTCTAAAATGAAGATGTATAAATAGAGATGTGTAGCAGTGTTAATGAGAGGGGCGAGTAACCCTTTCATTCCTGGAATGATTCCCGTGAATCCTCTCGAAACCTTCTCCAATGTTAGTATATCTCCCCTAAAATAAAGAACCAAAAACTACGCACAATATTCTAACTGTGGACCTACGAGTACCTCGGAAAGACGCAACATCATATCCCTGCTCTTATATTCCATATCTCTAAAAATGAATGACAACATTGCATTCGCCTTCTTCACAGCTGACTCAACCTGGAGGTTAACTTTAAGGTATCTTGCACAAGAACTCGCAAGTCCATTTGCATCTCTGTAATTTGAATTCTCTTTCCATCCAAATAATAATCTGCCCGTTTATTTCTTCCATCAAAATACATTTCCAACATTGTATTTAATTTGCGACTTCGCTGCACATTCCCCTGAACTATCCAAATCTCTCTGTTTCCTCAGCACTATCTGTTCCTCCAACTACCATTGTATGATCGGTAAATTTAGCCAAATCATTTAATAAAGCGTCCATATCATTGACATAGATCCTAAGATGTAGCGGTCCCAATACCAACCTCTGTGAAACTCCACTGGTAACTGGTAGACGTCCAGAATAGGATACCTTTATTCCCACTCTTCTTTTCTGCCTATCAAACAATGCTCTACCTATGCAGCAAGTTCCCTATAATTCCATGTGGTCTAATCTTGCTAAGCAGCCTCATGTGCGGCACCTTGCCAAAGGCCTTTTGAAAATCAAAGTACACCATCTAGCTTTGTCTACGCTGCTTGTAATTTCCTCAAAGAGTTGCAGTAGGTTATTCATGCAGGATTTGCCTTCCAGGAAACCATGCTGGATTTCGTCTAAGTGGTCATGAGTCTCCAAGTACTTCGTAATCTTATCACTAGCAATCGATTCCAACAAATTCCTAAGCACTGATGTCAGGCTAACAGGTCTATGGTTTCATTACTGCTGCCTCTCACCAGTCTAAAATAGCGGAATAATATTTTCAATTTTATAGTCATCCGGTATAATGCCATAACATCTCGATTCTTGAAAGATCATCTTTAACGCTTCCGCAATCTCTCCAGCTACTTTCTTTAAAACACGAGGTTGTATTCCATCAGGTCCGGGAGATTTATCCACGCTCAGATCATTAAACGTCCTGAGCACCTTCTCAGTCGTAAGTTTCACTGCACACATTTCACTTCCCTGATGCCCTTGAATGTCCGATGTACTGAAGATATCTTCCACTGTGAAAACCGATGCAAAATAAGGATTCAGCCCGATGCCATAGCTGCATCTCTCATTACAATATCCTCAGAGTTTTTGGGTATTGGTCGGATATCTAACCTCGACACTCTTTTACCCTTTATATGCTTATAAAGCCTTTCAGTATCGCCTTTGATACTACTCCCCAGCTTCCGCTCATAATTCAACTTTTCCATCCAAATGACCTACTTAGTTTCCTTCTGCAAGTTCTTAAAAGTTCCCCAATCCTCTATCTTCCCACTAGCTCCGGCTTACTTGTATACTCTCTCTTTTGCTTTTACTTTGGCGCTGATTTCATTTGTCAGCCACGATAGTGTCCTTCCTTCCTTTGAAAATTTCTTCTTATTTGGATTATATCTATCTTGCACTTCCCTCACTTTTCGAAGAAACCCAGCCATTGCTCCTGTGCTGTCTTTCCTACAAATGTCCCTTTCCAGCCAAATTCGGCCAGTTCCCTCCTCATGCCATTGTAATTCACTCCATTGCAATACAGACAGATTGGATTTTACTTTTCCCTCTCAAATTTCAATGTGAACTCAATCATACTGTGATCACTGTTCCCTTACATTTACGCTGTCTTACCACCTCAGGTTCGTTGCACAACACTCAATCCAGCACTCCCGGTCCCCTAGGGACTTAACAACACGCTGTTCTAAGTGAATGTCTAAGCCATCCCTTAGACATTCTGCAAATTCTCTCTCTAGAGGTCCATTACTGACCTGGTTTTCCGAATCAACTTTCATGTTAAAGTCCCCAAGTACTATCATGTCATTGCCTTTCTGTCAGGCCTTTTCAATCTCCTGCTATAATTTTTAATTGGCATCCCTACAGCTGTTTAGAGGACTGTATACAACCGCTCTTTAGAGTCCTTTTAACCTTGCTATTTCTTAACTCAACCCATAGAAAATCTACACCTTCCAATCCTATGTCTTCACTTTCCAATTAAGTAATATTATTTCTTATACACAGAGCCATACCGCCCCATTTGCCAACTAAACTGTCTTTCCGATACACTGAACAACCTTGGACAGTCATCTCCCAATGGGAACCGTCCGTAGCCATGTTTTAGAGCTGGCCACAACGTCATACTTGCCAATCGATCGCTGAATTTTAAAATCGTCCACTTTATTCCTTCCGTTGCGTGCATTCAAATACAACACTCTCAGTCCAGTATTTGATATTCGAAACTCAAGAGCCTCGCTATAAAATGAAATGGTGTTAAAATTCCAAAGTACATTGATTACGAAAGTATCTTTATTTCAAATCTGTATGTTGTGCCAAAACCCTTGACACCTTATAACCGGTAACACAGCCCCTACATCTGCGCGCATCCGCAAATCCATGTGAATCTCCAAAATATGTGTGCAACCATGCATTGTGCGACAATCCACTAACGCTACTCAATTCCCAAATCAGCATGCAACAATATTCTATGCCACATCCCTAATACTGCGCACCCCAAACCCACTGACGCGCCCGAATGCATAATAGATTCTTTCAGAGCATCAATCATTTCAATCCGTTCAGAAGGTAGTTGTCTCAGCAAGATAAATAGTCACGCACCCAATAATTAGCTTATAAGTACCGTTTGGCCGAAACACCAAAATCTGGGGGTAACCCCAAACCCGTGTGTAACTCCATATTCAACAACATCCCTAAATCTGCACACATCACAAAATCGGTGTGAACGAGCCCAAAACGTGCGCATTCCAATATTTGCCGACACACACCTCATTCTGCGCCATCCCCAAATCTGTGCGCACTCCGGTATTCGAGAACACACAATTAAAAACCGGGCCCATTCTAAATTAATTTTCACCCACAAAACGGTGTTAACACGATATTCGCCGACACATTCTCGAACTACGCAATCCCCGATTCACTGCGTATCTCAAACACAAAGACATTCTCATATGTACATTCCAGATCGCAGAATAAGTATTATTGAAAAAGTTCACATAGTGGTTTCTACCACCATGAGATAACAAGAAAAGTGCAATGTTTATGAAATTATTGATGATTGGATCAAGCTTGAGACACGACACATCTCCAAATCCGCGAACACCACAACTCCGTAAACATCCTCATATCGGCTTAAACATCACGTAATCTGTTCGCCTCCTCATATCTGCCTACATCGCTCTAATCCTGCAAAATACCAAAATCAGTGTGCACCCGAGTTTCGCTGACATCCGCACTAACATAGTCGTTTATCTCATAGCAGGAATCATTTCAAAACGTTCAGGAAATGGCTGTTACATCAGTAAAATCTACATGAACCATAATCGTTTGCAGCTCCAGATTGGCTGACACAGTCAAATCTGGATGTAACTTCAAATTCCTATGCACCTCCATATTCGACAAGACATACATACATCTCCTAGCATGGCCAAATCTATGTGCACCCACTCATATATGAAGACACGCCCCTAAATTTACACAATCTGTAAAGCTGTGCACACGGCCATATTCGAGAATCCGTGCCTTCCCAATATCCATGGGTACCCCTAAATCTGCGCAATCCGCAAGGCAGAGTGCACCTGAACCATGCGAACACGCCCAGAAGAATAATAGATTATCTTAGAGCAGGAATTTCAAATAATCCCGAAAATGGCTGTCTCCACACTGAAAATCGCCACTCACCCCAAAATTCGTTTGCAGCATGGCATCGTCCAGCACATTCGAATCTGGCTGTAACAACAAATGAGAGTGCGCGCCCAATAGTTCCCAGCACACGCCAAATCTGCTCAATCCCCAAATCGGTACGCAACCTGATGTTCTAGAACATACCCCTAAATCCGTGCACATCACGAAATACATGTACACCATCGAAGCCGTTTACATGCCGATATTGGCTGTCACGAATTCAGTGCTCTATCACAAATTTGGTGCGCACTCCAAACTCATTTATACACATTGGATTATCTTGGTAAAAGTATCTTGTCAAACAGTTCAGAAAATTTCCACCTTGGCATTAGAAATTGCATCAAATCTTGAGCAGCAACCTCCAACTTAAAAAAAACACGAACATATTTGAAGAATGAAAGAAAATTTATTAAAAAATACTCTATAAAGAAACTTGAGATTCGTCACTATCCCAAATTAACAGACACACCCAAATCCGTGCACACCACCAAACGTGGTCACCACCCCCCCCCCCCTGTATGCACATGAGAGCATGCCAAAGAAAGAATCGTTTCAATCATTTCACGAAGTCTGCCTTGTCTTCAGAAGTTTAAAGCGCAGTTCAATGATTAAGTTTAAATTTCAAAGTTTGCAGTTTAAAGACTATAATGAAACAACTTTGGGATTCGTCAAAATTCCAAATTGATCGAAACCCACAAATCCGTGTGCACCCATAGGTATCGACACACTTATAAAGCTGTGTACATCCCCAAATCCGCTCGTGCCCCATATCCGTTGGCAAACCCAAATCCGGGCGGTCCCCTAAATCCCTCTAAACCTATATTTGCCGATTCACTCCTAAATTTCTGCACACCACCAAATCTGTGTTCAAACGAAATCCGCTTACACCCCAAATGAAAATTAGTTTAAGCCAGAACAAGAATCATTTTGAACTTTGTAGCAAACAGCCGACTCATACTTAAATAATTAGAAGAACAAAATTCAAATTTCAATGTGTATTTCTTAAACTATAAATGAGATATCGTTCACAATTATGACACCGCCCAGTCACCGACAACCGAAACTCCGTCTGCACACTGTAAATCTGTGAATATACCTAAAATCTGCACGTGCCCCCGAATTCCTGTGCAAACACTAGGCATGTGTGCCTGTAATTCAAGCGCCTCCGAAAACCTCTTACATTTGACTATCCTTGAGGAAATATATTTTCAAAGACTTCACAAAATAGTTGCCTCCACATTACTGATACAGCTAGAACAATATTCAAACCTGAAAGTGCATTTAAATATCGTTAAAAGAATTCCTACGCCCTGGTAAAGGCTGACTGTGGGCCAACAAGTCAGCAGGGAAGGCTGAGAGAGCGGGGACTTCTTCTACCTGACACTGGTGGGAGTCTTTGTCTTTGTTCCGCGGGAGATGACGAGAGAAGATACTGGAGAAAACCGGTCCTTGGTCTAATTCCTTTGAACCAAGATCCTGTAGTCATCTGTGGATCGATGAATATGATCTTTGGAAAATTTGAGCTCCAACCTGAACTATTCACTAAAAAAAGAGTCATTTTTTTGTTCAACTAACCATTTAGTTAAGTTACCATTCATAAATGTATTTGTTTTCATTGATTGCTGTGTGCGATATTTTATTTCCTGTGTTGAGCTGAAACACGGCAGCAAATCGCACAGCGTTCAAACAAACGGGAGTTTGGGTAGGCGAGACATCCCAATCTCACGGATCTGGCGGAGCAGACCTGTGTATTCTCTCTGGGCGACCTCTTAGATCCAGGATGTGTTCTCTGATAGTGTGAAAGGATAGCGACTTGCAGAGAGTCTCAGCGGTCAGGTGCTGAGGTAATCAGATCGTTAAAGACAAATAACCCATTTACTACTTCGCGTGCCACATACAAGCGCGACAAAGCCTATTAGACGCGACGGGAGCACAATGCAGCTTATGACGTGGCCTAGGAAAGGTTCGGGAGCAGCTTAGAAAGTTTTTGTCCACATATGTCGGCTAGAAAGACAGCTGAGTTGCTTCTGTCGTAGAGGCCCCGTCTAAATGTATATGAATCAGTTAAGGATTGACCAAGTGGCGAAAGGCACACTGTCACATAATAGATTTCAGCCTCCGAATTCTATAAGACGCGCCCACTCCTTCTTTCGATGAGCTAATCGGAGAAGAAAGAGAGGAGGGAAATTCGATGGAGTTGCTGGAGCCTTCTGTCAGTCCGGTAATAGCCTCCGTGTCTGAAGTGACAACTGATATCACCTAGCCGGGGGTTTTACAGGAGTTCGTGGCAAATTTTAGAACTGTAGCGTCGCTATGTCATCGGCGGGCGCTGGCTCTAAGCAGGGCAAAGCGCTAGAGATCTGGAGTCTTTTTACTGATAACTATCGGTATGATGTTGCCATTGAAGCTGGAGTTTTCCAAGGCAGATGTGGGAGTAGCTGAGGTCCTTGATACGTTAGTGTTGGTGTGTCCAGAGTCGAGAAGAGTGCAGCTTGAATTGTTGTTGGAACAATACACCCCTCGCGATGAGGTCAGTCGGAGACTGCAAGGAGAAAGTTGGACAGACCTTTCTGAACACCTTGTCTATTCACATTGTGTTCTGAACTGCTTTGGAGGCAGTGAGTGGCCGATCTCGATGAGCAGTACGAGGAACTGTGTGCTATACCCAATTTAAATCCGCCACGTTACGGCCTGAAAAGTAGCCAGGGAAACGGGAAAACTAACTTTCCTGGAATACCTGCTGGCGAGGTCCTCCTGGTGGATGCTCCGGAACTCCGCAAAGTGTAGGCACACTTACCTGCTGCGATTCTGGTGAGGCCCGAATTGCAGAAGCAGTCTGTTGTACAGGTAAAAAAGAATGAGTGTAATTGTCAGAAGCACCACCAGGCGGGGTGATCACCCTCCGAAACGGAATACCGATGGAGCCCGTTATTTCCCGTGACTGTAAAGTCCATTTTTTTGTGCAAAATGCGGGAGACAATCCATGTCCTGGAAAGGGAATTTTGATTGCGAAGTAATTCAACTTGTTAAACACCCCGGTATCAGGAGGTTTTAAGATGATGTTGACAGAGGAGTTGGTGAAGTTCAAAGAAATGTTTTCTACCAATAGGATTGATGTGGATTTTTCCAAGTGTGTATTCCTCACCATCCGAAAGGCGGAGTACACCTTTCAGAGAAAGGTATCGGCGACTGGCACCCGTCAAGGTGGAGGACGTTCGGAAGTATCCACGGGTACTGAAGGATGCTGAGATGAACATTGAAGCTAGGTGTCCTTGAGCGTCTGGCATAGTTTTAGGGATGAAGGAGAATGGGAAGGTTCGAATGTCTGATGACTAGCGGACTCTGTGCTGGCGCAAAGTCAAAGTGCAGTATACAGTTCCGAGGATCGAGGACGCACTGGCATGCCTGACTGGAGTGAAGTTGTTCAGAGTGCTAGTCCAGAGGAGTGGGTATTCTCAGCTACCCATAGGTGAAACTGACAAGGACAAGATCACTTGCGAAAGTATGTCCACTTCGATTCTTTCTGTTTCATAGG
The DNA here is from genome assembly GCF_030144855.1 of Hypanus sabinus. NCBI lineage: Eukaryota > Metazoa > Chordata > Chondrichthyes > Myliobatiformes > Dasyatidae > Hypanus > Hypanus sabinus. The sequence continues at coordinate 58,713,493 of NC_082706.1, read as the reverse complement.
ATCCCCAGGGCACAACAGCCTGACAGAAAGAAAGCTGCGGTCGATATGAACTTGCTAGATGCGATGATGCAAGGATACTATAGGTGTTGGGTCGAATGAAAGCTGAAGGGTTAAAAATTAAACTGGACGTCTGTTGGAGATGTTGGTCATATAGTCCCAGGTCATGGAATAACTACGGAACGGTCAAAATTCAAAGTTAAGTGTGCATTTTTTAATCAGGCTTCTAGAAATGAGCCACCCTTCAAATTTGTCACCACCTCCCCCACAGCTACCGATAGCCCAAAATTCCATATTTACTCCGTGTCTGCTGTTACGGATTCAGCAACAATAAATATATAAGTGAGGCAAGGTTTTTTTAAATAACAATTAAAACAATTAATAAACACTGAAAAACAAAACCCAAAAGTAAACAAACAGCTAACCGGAAATCAGCTGCTGTGTGGCAGGTTGAACATATCTAAAAGGGATAAAGCGAAAACAGTTCTTAAAGCGATGTTGCAAAAACAGTTCTTCAGAGTAGTACAGCAAAAGTTCAAAATGCTTACCGTCCATTAAAGGAGAGACTTTTTTAGACTATTTAAGTTCTCTTTCACGTCGTGTTGTTGCGGTTCCCAGTCGAACTATACTTTTCACGGAGAATTTACGAAGATGAAAATGAAATGTCTTAAAGGCACTGACCTTTCCTTGGCAAAACTATACACAACCCTTTCTGTTATTATTGCAGGGGTTAACACGAGAACAGCCAATAAATTCCTTCCGAATGAGGATCAAACAAGGTCGAAACTGCTTCACCGTCGAAATCGACATTCCTCGATCTTTTAGCTCCCGAACTCAGATCTTCACTCTACACTGATTTTTTAACGGGCAGTATTATAAAGAAACTGCCGGCAATGACGATTTAAACTTTAGACATTAAATAAAGCTCCACCTTTCAACGGAACTGCGTCATAATATTGGACCACGCAGTAGCATAGAGTCAAAATGGCAAATCCAGCCACGAACTGTCGCTCCTCATAAGGAGTGATCCTCCTTTTATACCCCTTTGAAAAACCCCTGTCACATGACCTCTACTGGCGGGAAAAATGACGTCACTCCAGCATCACAAGACCATTACCTTAAGACCCGTATAACTGTAACACCACTGTCACTTGACAAGTGCAAGACACGTACGGGTGCGTAACAACTACCTGCAAAACAAATTTGGTCTGTCAAGAACAAAATTTTAACAATTATTTGAAAGAGGAACAAAACACAAATGTATAGATTTTACAACCTACACTGTATACATAGTATTATCATATAGCATTTTACAACTTACAATACGGTAGGAATGATACAAAGGTAAAGAAAAAACACGCCATAAAAAATACATTGTACATTCAACATCGAGACAATCAGCAACCACTTTATATTTACCTTCACTATGATTTATCACAATATTGTACTCTTGTAACATCAAATTCCCATTTAATAACCTTCTGCTTTTGTTTTTCATCTTACTTAGAAACAGTAACGGATTATAATCAGTTTAAACGATGTGGTTTTTCAGTTGCACCAACATATACGTCAAAATGCTGTAAAGCTAAAACAAGAGATAACAATTCCTTCTCTATTGTTGAATAGTTTCTCTGATGCTTATTAAATTTCTTAGAAAATTAAACCACGGGATAATCAACTTCATATCCCTCATCCCTTTCTATTAATACTGCTCCTGCAGCCTCATCACTAGCATCTACAGCTAATGAGAAAGGTTTTTTAAAGCCAGCTGCTTTGAGCACAGATTGTTGACATATCACTGTTTTCAATTTCTCAAATGCTTCTTAACAAGGCACTGTCCACACAAACTTCTCATTCTTCTTCAAAAAGTTATTTAATGGAAGGGCAACATTCGCAAGATTCTAACGAAATTTTCGATAATATCCTACCATTCCCAAGAATCTCCTGAGAGTTTTTTTTCCCCCAGTTGGAGTGGGAATCTCTAAAATTGCCCGAACGTTTGCCTGAACAGGAGCTACCTGACCTTGACCAACAACATAACCAAGGTAAGTCACAGAGGCATGCCCGAATTCACGTTTAGATAAATTAACAGTTAAGTTAGCTTTTGAAAGCCTTTCAAACAATTTCTCCACCGCAATAATGTGTGCTTCCCAAGTATCATTTCCTGTCACTAAGTCATCAATATAAGCATCTGTGTCTTTCAATCCTTTAATCAAAGAGTTAATTATCCTCTGGAAAGTATCTGGGGCATTCTTCATCCCAAATGGAAGAGCATTATATTCATATAGCGCAGATGGATTTGCAAATGCAGAACTCTCTCTACCTCTATCCGTTAGTTGAACACACCAATACCCTTTCAATAAATCAATCTTTGTAAGCAAATTTGCTTTACCAACTTTATCTACATAATCATCTACTCTAGGAATTGGATATGCATCTGTTTTCGTTACAGCATTCACCTTCCCATAGTCCGTAGAAAACTTAATACTACCTTCTGGTTTTGGCACCATAACACAAGTGGAACTCCAATTCGAGTTAGAAGGTCTAATAATATTATTCTCTAACAAATATTTAATTTCTTTCTCAGCAAATTAAAATTTTTCTATGTTCATCCTATATGGGTGTGGCTTAAAGGGATTGTCATCTCCAAAATCTATATCATGTAAAGCTATATTGGTCCTTCTCGGTACGTCTGGAAAGAAATCCTTATATTTAAAAAATAATTGCTTCATCTGCTGTTTCTGTTCTGGTTGTAAGTGTGCTAATTTCTCATCAATATTTTCCAGAATGGTTGAGTTTCGTAACCAGACAGAAACAAAGTTGGATTTAGAATTAAATTCAGATGAATCATTCATCATGTTCCTAATTAGATCAGAGTCATTAACATTAACCACAATAGTCAGAGTAGCAGATTGTTTCTTATAATATGGCTTTATCATATTTATATGGCAAAGTTGTCTTGACCTTCGACGATCTAGAGTTTTTTTATCACGTAATCCACATGATTGATTTTAGACACAATTTCATAAGAACTATGAAATCTAGCTTGTAAAGGATTCGTCTGCACTGGGAAAAGAACCAGCACCTTATCTCCAGGTTTCAACAACCTCATCAAGCTTCTTTATCGTACCAGGTTTTCATATTCTCCTGAGCCAATTTTAAATTTTCCTTGGCTAAGCTGCAAGCTTTATGTAACCTGTCCTTAAATTTCAAAACATAGTCCAAGAAATTAGTGTGTTCTTCCTTACTAATCCACTGTTCTTTTAATAAAGCTAAAGGGCCACTAACTCTATGCCCGAATACAAGTTCAAAAGGACTGAAACCTAAGGAATCTTGTACGGATTCCCATACTGCAAATAAAAGTAACTTTATACCCTCATCCCAATCACGTTTATTTTCCGCACAATATGTCCTAATCATATTCCTGAGTGTAGAATGAAACCTCTCTAAGGCACCTTCAATTCCGGATGGTATTCAGACGAACTGATATGCTTAGCTCCCAGTTTAGAAATTATCTGTTGAAACAATCCAGGCATAAAAGTGCTGCCTTGATCAGATTGTATTTCCTCAGGTAATCCAAAATAAGGAAAGAATGTTATAAGAAACTTGGTCACAGTTTTAGCTGTTATATTCCTAAGTGGTACTCCCTCTGGAAATCTAGACGAAGTGCATGTAATAGTCAATAAGTACTGATAACCAGTTTTTGTCTTTGGTAATGGACCTACACAATCTATAATAACTTTAGAAAATGGTTCACCAAATGCTGGAATAGGTTGTAATGGAGCCACTGGTGTAACTTGATTTTGTTTACCTACAATTTCACAAGTTTGGCACGTTCTACAAAACAACACCACATTTTTTCTTAGACCAGGACAGTAAAACTGTTTTAAAATCTTGTCCACAGTTTTCCTTACCCCTTGATGTCCACGTAAGGGCACACTATGAGCTAAAGTCAAAATCTCATTTCGATAAACTTTAGTGACAACTACCTGGTAAACAATATTCCATTCATCACTTGCAGGAGTTGCAGGCGATCTCCACTTCCTCATCAAACTCCTTTTTCAAAGTAATGTCCTACTGGCACCTTCTCAATTCCACTATCTGGTAGAGCTTGTTCCCTTAATTTTATAATCTCAGGGTCTCTACGCTGCTCTGCTATCATCTCCTGCCGAGACAGAAATAAATCTTCATAGTCAGACTTACTCCAGGAATCTTGTTCAAACAATAAAGGTAAGAAAGTCTCTGACACATCCTCAAAACTCGAATCCTGAGTTGAACAGTCATGAGTAACAACTTCATTCTGCGCATCAATCTTTTAGCCATATCTCTGGTCACAACACAGGAAGAATCTGTGTTCGAATTCATCTCTGGTTCCTCTGACTCCATGGTCAAATGCACTTCAGGAAAAACTTGTCCTCCTGCCAAGTCATTACCCAGCAATAAAGAAATGTCTTTCACGGGTAAGCTAGGCTCTAATCCTACCTTAACAATTCCTCTAACTAACCCTGACATTAAATCTACTTTATGTAAATGCACAGGCATAAAGGCACTCCCGACACCTCGTATATAATTTACCTCACCAGTATCAGACTCTTCATTAAACTTCAATACACTGCCTAACATCAGTCATTGAAAAGCTCCAGTATCCCTAAGGATTTTTATTGGCACCGGAGTAGATCCTTCTTTCAAGGATACATACCCTTCAGTTATAAAATGATCATATCCCTTCTAAACTTGGTCAGACTCTAACAAAACCTCATTTGTGTTTATCGAACCCTGTAATTTTACAGGTGTTTCAGTATGTTGCACACATGCATCCAGAACTGCTTCCTTCTCTTTCTTTTTCACTCGGAAACAGTTCGCTATTACTTGGCCAGGTTTCTTACAATAGTTACAAATAGGGCCAAACTGTATTTCCTTCACAGGTTTACCGTCTTCATTAACTTCTGATTTAAGTTCTGGTTTACTTTCTGTCTCTGTGTTACTTTTACTCTTAAAAATTCTGCCCTGTGGAAATTTCATCTTATGGATTAAAACATACTCATCAGCTAATTTAGCAGAGTCCTGCAGTGTGTCAGTATCTCTTATGGAAGTAGCTGCTTACTTCAACAGGGATGTTTCATTTAAATTCCTCTACTAAAATCAGCTCATTCAATTTATTATAGTCCCCATTTACATTTTAGAGGAAACCCATCTCTCAAAACACACAGCTTTATCATAGGCAAATTCCACATAAGTTTTTTTTTCCACAGATTTCTTCAAACTTCTGAATCTTTCTCTATACGCTTCTGGGACCAATTTATATGCCTTCAAAATCTGCTGTTGCACAATATCATAATCAAGTGCTTGCGCAGAAGTTAAAGCTGTATAAACTTGATGTGATTTGCCTTTAATTAAACTTTGTAACAGCACTGACCATTTATCTTTCGGCCACTCTAAATTCTGAGCAATCGTTTGCAAATGTTGGAAATATCTTTCTATTTCAGTTTCACTAAATGGAGGGACCAATTTAATTTATTGACTAACAACAAACGAATTTCTAGAACCAGGAGACTGTTTCTCCGACTTTAATTCCGCCATCACGTATAAAAATTCCCTCTTTTTATTGTCAGCTTCCAAACTACAACACTCCAATTGTGCTTTATTTTGTTCCAACTCCATTTGTTCGATTTCAAACTGTATCTGTAGATTACTTATTGGAAACGACTCTAAAATTGATTAATCAAAATCACCTGAATCGACATAGTGTGACGCGATTTTTCTCTTTATGAAAGCCTTTGATGTATACCGTGAAATAACTTTGTTCCAATCAACTAGCTATCTCAGACGCCTCATTTATTTCATCTTCGCTAATAACTCCACGTCTGGCGAAGCCAGAAACTCATCAATATTCATTGTTGCGGAATGTCTCGCACTATACAAAAGAATCGAGTATTCCCCTTTTCCAAAACACCGTTTCAAAATTTAACAAGCACTTAAATTCAAAAATGTTTGATCCCGGAAGAGCCTACATAATTACATTACGGATTCAGCAACAATAAATATATAGGTGATTATATAAGTAAATCACCTTTCAATTGAACTGCATCATAATATTATCCACGCAGTAGCATGGAGTCAAATTGCAAATCCAGCCGCGAAATGCACCTCTTCACAGGGAGGGGTCCTCCTTTTATACCCTGTTGAAAAAACCTGTCGCATGTCCTCTACTGGCGGGACAGTGACGTCACTCCAGCAGCACAAGACCATTAACTTATGTCCAGTATAGCTTCAACACCACTGTCACGTGAAAGTACAAGATACCCACGGGTACATTACACTGCAATATCTCCAAATCCGCACGTGCCACGAATTATTGCGCAAATTCACGTCCGTGTGTGCCACTAAAGCGCGCGCTCCACAAACCCATTAACAATCCCATATGCTAATTACATTACCCGTTAGCAAAAATATTTTTAGCTCACAAAATAGCTTCCTCCACCTTAATGATACAGCAATATCGTTAACAGAATTGTTAAGCTCTGGTAATGGGTTCACAGCTAGCCATGCTTATTTTTTTTTTTGTTTGAGATAAGGTCTGTTGAGGAACGTGAGTCATTCACTCTGGAAGGAAGGCTGGGAAAGGGGGTGATTCTTGTGCATGTTCCCAATGGTTTTTGTTCGGCAGAGGATGAAGAGCGAAGACGCTGCTGATAACTGGTCATCGTATTCTATCGGGAAGTGAAAAATATTTACAGAAGCCTAAGAAGGAGGAGCTCTGGCTTTTCCAAACCTACGATTTTACTATTGGGCAGTTAATAATCGATATTTAATATTTTAGACACAAGAATCGATTACAGCACCTTGCCTCCAATGGGTAAATTTAGAGTGTAAATCTGTAGAAGACTTTTTATTGTTTTCTATTTTCGGTTCTTCGCTTCATTTTGCTTTATCTAAATTCAATAAACAAATACGTAATCCTATAGTTAAAAATACATTAGAATATGGTGTCAGTTTCTAAAATTCTTCGGCTTGAATAAGCTTATCTAACTTTTTTATATTTATATGTTTTAATATTTTAACTTATCTAACATTTTTTCAGCCCTCTTTCATGGATCAAGCCTTTGTATTATGGAAAACAAAAAGTTTAACATGTTTTCATGATCTATTTTCAGATAACAGTTTTATGTCCATTCAACTGCTATCCAATAAATACAATTTGCCAAAAACTCATTTTTTAGATGCTTGCAAGTTAGACATTTCTTGAATAATATGTTACAGTCTTTTCCGAAATTATGTCCAATGGACATTACGGGGGGAAAAAAACGCTCGGAATCCTTGCCAGAAAGATTTAGTAGCCATTAATTATAATGTGATCCTGAAAATACAACCAGGGGTATCAGAAAAAAAATTACGAAGGAATGGGAAAAAGAAAGTCACTGTCTTATACCCACAGAGCAGAGGGAGAAAGTTTTATAATTAGTCAATTCTACTTCTATTTGTGCTAAACATGCACTCATACAATTCAAGGTTGTACATGGAGCTCACACGTCCAAGGATAAACTTGCTCGATTTTATTCTTATGTTAATCCAATCTGTGACAGATGACATTCTGAAGTCGCTTCATTGACCCCCATGTTTTGGTCTTGCCTCGGTTTGCAAAATTATTGGAAAGATATTTTTGGTATTATTTCAGCAGTTCTGAACATCCACCTGCAACCGCATCCTGTTACTGCAGTTTTCGGATAATAGTTGTTTATCCCCTTGAGCCCAGCGGATAATTGCATTTGTTACATTAATGGCAGACCATCTATCCTATTGAACTGGAAACATAAATAATCCTCCAACTGTATTTCAATGGTTGTCTCAAACTATTTCTTGTTTGTGTTTAGAAAAAAAAAATAGAAGTGTTTGACCCTTCAGTTAAATCTGAAGAAACTTGGAGAGATTTTCATATGAGCTGAACTGACTTTCCTAAACCTTACTTTTAATATCCTTAATTATTTGGATGGAGGTGCGGAGTGACTGACGCTACTACGTATGTTTGATATAATGCAATGGCCCATGTTGGTTAGGTTTTTTTCCCCTTTTTTCTGGGAGGGGGATTCTTATTTACTCCTTTTTTTGTAACTACTATGTTTTGGAGGTTATTATATATGGATTATCATTAATTTGTATTTATACCATAGCTTATTTATTATGTACTCTGAAGCTCTTTGTATTCATGTTTCATTTATGTTTGTTTAAAATTAATTTAAAAAAAACGGAGAGAAAAAAATCAGGTATTACGGAGAGAAAAAATCAGGTATGAGCTCAGTCTAGCCAGGAATTTAAAAGGGGATAGCAAAAGCTTTTTTAGCTATGTGAAGAGAAAGAAGATAGTTAAGAACAAGGTTGGCCCCTTGAAGAATGAATTGGGAGAAATTGTTATGGGAAACAGGGAAATGGCAACAGAATTTAATGCGTAGTTTAGATGTGTCTTCACCAGGGAGGACACAAGCAATCTCCCAGATGTATGGATGGACCAGGGTCATAAGATATCAGAGGAATTGAGACAGATTGACATTAGGAAAGAAACTGTGATGAGTAGACTGGTAGGACTGAAGGCTAATAAATCCCCGGGTCCAGATGGTCTGCATCCGAGGGTTCTAAAAGAGGTGGCTCAGGAAATTGCGGATGCATTGGTAATCATTTTCCAATGTTCCTTAGATTCAGGATCAGTTCCTGAAGATTGGAGAGTGGCTAATGTTGTCCCACTTTTCAAGAAGGGAGGGAAGCAGAAAACGGAGAACTATCGCCCTGTTAGCCTAACGTCAGTCGTGGGGAAGATGCTTGAGTCCATTATTAAGGACGAAATAGTGGCACATCTAGATGGCAGAAATAGGATTAGGCCGATCCAGCATGGATTTACCAAGGGCAAATCATGCATGACTAATATGTTGGAGTTTTTTGAGGGTGTAACAAGGATGTTAGATGAGGGTAAGCCAGTAGATGTTGTGTACCTAGATTTTCAGAAGGCATTCGATAAGGTGCCACATAGGGGATTGGTGAGTAAAATCAGAGCTCATGGCATTGGGGGCAGGGTTTCAACATGGATGGAAAACTGGTTGGCAGATAGAAAGCAAAGGGTAGCAGTGAATGGGTGTTTCTCAGACTGGCTGGAGCTGGCTAGTGGGGTACCACAGGGCTGTGTATTGGGACCACAGCTCTTTACGATTTATGTCAATGATTTAGATGAGGGCATTGAAAACTATATCAGCAAGATTGCTGACGATACTAAACTGGGTGGCAGTGTGACATGCGAAGAGGACGTTAGGAGAATACAGGGAGACTTGGATAGGCTGGGTGAGTGGGCAGATACTTGGCAGATGTCATTCAATGTGAATAAATGTGAAGTTATCCACTTTGGAAGCTGGAACAAGAGGGCAGAGTATTGTCTGAACGGTGTAGAGTTAGGTAAGGGAGAAATGCAAAGAGACCTAGGAGTCCTAGTTCACCAGTCAATGAAGGTGAATGAGCAAGTGCAACAGGCAGTGAAGAGGGCAAATGGAATGTTGGCCTTTGTTACAAGGGGAATTGAATACAAGAGCAAGGATGTTCTTTTGCATTTGTACAGGGCCCTGGTGAGACCACATCTGGAATATTGTGTACAGATTTGGTCCCCAGGTTTAAGGAAGGACATTCTGGCAATTGAGGAAGTGCAGCGTAGATTCACTAGGTTGATTCCTGGGATGGCAGGGCTGTCTTACGCAGAGAGATTGGAGAGATTGGGCTTGTACACGCTGGAATAGAGGGGATCTGATTGAAACGTTTAAGATAATTAAAGGATTTGATAGGATTGAGGCAGGAAATATGTTCCAGATGTTGGGTGAGTCCAGTACCAGAGGGCATGGATTGAGAATAAGAGTTATTTAATCAGTTATATTGAGAATAAGAGTTATTTAATCAGTTATTTAAAACAGAGTTGAGGAAGAGCTTCTTCTCCCAGAGAGTTGTGGAGGTGTGGAATGCACTGCCTCGGAAGACGGTGGAGGCCAATTCTCTGGATGCTTTCCAGAAGGAGCTGGATAGATATCTGATGGATAGGGGAATCAAGGGATATGGGGACAAGGCAGGGACTGGGTATTGATAGTGAATGATCAGCCATGATCTCAGAATGGCGGTGCAGACTCGAGGGGCCGAATGGTCTACTTCTGCACCTATTGTCTATTGTCTATTGTCTAAAATTAAGAAGGGAAGTGACCCTGATTTTACAGAGCCAAGGAGCGGTCGACAACTGTGTATAGGTGAATAAGAAATTTGGAAGATTAAACCCCAACCTGTATACATTTTTATTCCGTACTCATAATGGGCACTCTTCATCTTTTTTGTTGTTGTTCTCTACTAACTCTTTAGTTCAGTTACTTTTCATAAATATAGTTATTTTAATTGTATTGTGTGCGATCCGTTGTTTCTCATGGCGAGCTTGAAACATGGAAGCAACTTATATAGTTGGCGGTCAGGCTGTGGTATTGTATTGCCATGTGCTCCTGTCCCGCTCCTGCTCTACTCCGGCCCCTGTTTTACTGGGTATTCCGTCTCTCACCTGTTTCTGATTATTACCTGTGTTGCTGCTACCTGTGTCTCATTGTGCTCCACTTATCATCTGCCTCTCTGTTTATTGCTCAGTGTAGTTTAGTCCTGTGTTTTCATTTGTTTTTTGCCAGATTATGCCAGTGAATATTCACGAGTCTTTCCAACTTCGTATCTGTTTCCCATTTCTATTTTTCTTTTTTGATTTCTACGGATGTTTTGATCTCTGCTTGAACTTTGACTATAACTCTGCTACTCGAATAATATCACTGTGTGCATAGTCCTCTGTCTGGGATTGGATCCCTGCTCCAGCGTCCTGACAGATCAATCTGGTCAAAATGGATCCAGCAGTTCCTGTTTGTCTGAGAGCTGCTCTGGAACAACAGGGAGTGAAGCTGCGGAGACACCAGCAGAAGCTGGAGTCCGTGTTCCGGTTACTGGAGTCGCTTTCTGACCAGATAACCACCCTTGTGACTATTGTGTCCCAGACACAGTCACACCGCTTGTCCCAGAGCGTCCATCAATATTCTGCAAATGCATCTTCCGGCATACCCCCCGCGTCCTCGCGTGTTCAGCCCGTCCTAGATCCCCGTCTGCCTCCTCCAGAGAAGTAGTCAGGTGAGCCCGGTAGCTGTCGCTCTTTTCTTTTCTAGTGCAACATCATTATTGAATTGCAACCAACAGTATTTCCGACTGATCGTGCCAAGTAAACCTACGTCAGCACACAAATGTCCGGCCGGGTGAATGAATCAGTAACAGCAGTCCGGGAGGGGAAGCAGGCTCCACTTTCTGCAGTAGTTTTCAGTTATTACTTGAGGAGCTGTTTTAGCTCCAAACATGGGAGAGAGGCTGCCCGTGTAATGCTGCACATGCACCAGGGGCGCATGTTTGTGTCAGATTATACTTTCGACTTACGGACCCGAGCCACGTCCAGCGGCTGGAACTCGGAGGCACGATACGACGTCCTCCTGAACGGCATCTCTGCAGACTTTAAAGATAAGCTGGTCACTCAGGACCTTCTTGCCAACCTAGAAGCCCAGATGGATTTGGCCATCCGTTTTAATGTTCGCCTTCAGCAGCGCCGCAGAGGGAGGGGTTCCAGAGGGTCTCTGGGGGTACTGGGTGAGTCCAATCTCCTCGTCAGTCTACATTGTCTTGCCATTTGACTCCTACTACAATTCCCGTTCCAGAGCCCGAGGCTACGCATGCTGACCGTACCCGACTGACGCCGACTGAAAGACAAGGGAGAAAAAGTACCCATTCCAGTCTGTACTGTGGCCAACCCGACCACTTCATCTCCACCTACTCTGGAAAAGCCAAGCGCTCACCCTGTCCTGCGCTCCTCGATGCCACTCACTCGCATACCTGCTTCTCGAGAATGGGGCTTCCAACGCCGTGCAGCCTCTGTCTTTGTCGATTTTTGTACGAGTGTTTGTTTTATCGATTTTGGCTTGGCTGCCCAGTGAGGGCTACCCACGTCTGCTTTCCAGTCACCATTGATGGCCAACAGCTTCAACGGACTGAGACTGGCTAACTTCATCCATGTCACGTCCCTGGTGAGTCTCAGTTTATCCGGCAACCATCAGGAACATTTAACCCTTTATTTTATTGACGCTACTCAAGCGACATTGTTCTGAGCTATCCCGGGTTAGTCAGACACAACCACCACATTTACATGCGCAGTCGCAGAATTGTAGGCTGGAGCCCATTTTGTCACTCCCACCGCCTCTATCATGCTCGGATCCCCTTGATTCCAAGCCCAGATCTCCCCAGAGACTCTGCGGATCTCAGCGCCATCCCTCTTGAATGCATGGACCTCAAGGTGTGCTCAGAAAGTCCCTGGCCTCTTCCCTGCCGCCTCATCGTCCATACGATTGTGCAGTAGTTTTTCACCAAGCTTGATCTCCTTAACGCCTACCATCTTGTCCGCATCCACGAAGGGGACGTGTGGAATACCACCTCAGGCCATTACGAGTATCTGGTTATCCAATATGCCCTTACTGGGTCTGCGATTTGATCCCTGCTCCAGCGTCGTGACACTTCGACAGATTAGGAGAATTGGAAACTGAAGTGACAGATGGAATACGGTATCAGGAAGTGTGTCGTTTTGCAGGTTGGAAGAAGAAATAAAAGGGTTGTTTATTTTGTAGGTGGAGAGAGTAGCGCAACGTTAATTGGTTGCCCTTGTGCGGGTGGCTAATGGTTAATTTACAGGTTGAGTCTCTGGTCAGGAAGGCAGATGCAATGTTAGCATTCACTTCAAGGCGAATAGAATGTAAAGGCAAGGATGGAACATTGAATCTTCATAAAGCGCTGACTGGTGAAGACTCATTTGGAATATAGTGAGCAGGTTTGGGGCCCCTTTTCTTAAAAGATTGTGTTAAAACTAGAGAGCATTAAAAGGAGTTTCAGGAATAGGATTCCAGGATTGAGTAACAATATGAAGATAATTCTATGGCTTTGGGCCTGTATTCCCCAGAGTTCAGAAAATTTTGTAGTGAACACATTGAAACCCATCGAACGGCGAAATGCCTTGATAGTGGATTTGGAAAGAATGTATCCTGTGGTTTTAAAGTCCAAAACAGAAGACACAGCCTGATAATTAAAAGACGTCTTTTAAGAACGGAGATGAGGGGTAATTTCTAGAGCCAGAGTGGTGAATCTTTGACATCCTTTGCCACGGCCAGCTGTGGAAGCGTGGTGTTTATTTATACTTAAGGCAGAGGTTGATAATATTTTATTTGGTCAGGGAAAGAAGATATGGGGGAGGAGGCAGATTGGCGATCAGAGGAAATTTGTTAGAGTCATGATGAAATGTCTGAACAGTCGCGATAGGCCAAAAGGCCTCATTTTGCTCTGATATGTTATGGTGAGAGACAGCAAATTCTGGGGTTGTTTCTCAAATTCCTATCTCCATCTGAAATGTGGGCATATCATATACTGAATAGGATGGCCAGCCTTCCACTTTAATTACACAGTTTTCACAAGGCCACTGTGCATTGTAGGTGTCTGCATGAAACCAGTTGCGTGGAATTCAAAGAGAGTAACAAATTCAAACCACAGTCATGTCAGACAAAAATCCAAGTTTATATTTCTCTTCCTTCAGAACCTTCGCGAGTAAATGAAGTAAAGTCAAAGTTTAGATCAAATAATTAATTCCCACAGGACAAAAAAAAACCCCACAAACAAACAACATCTAGCACAGTTCCGAAAGAACAAAGGAAAGTAATTGGGCGGGATCCAATATTTCAGCATATTCGCACACCCACTTCAACCAGCTCTCTCTCTCATATACACACTCAAGCAGGGTGGCCTGTGGGCACACCTGACGCAACTTTACGGCCGCACTCTAATGATTCACACTCCGTTCATAGACAAAAGGGATGCAGGCAGAATGAAGTGCCAAGTCGTCACCACACCCCTACGCCTGATACGACTGAATGTCCGCCAGAGCCTTTTGCAAAGCTTCCAGCAGGAGATAAAAATAAAGGGAAGCCTGAATAAAATGCAAGGAATCCAGGAACTCTAACTGGGAGAGGACTTGGAAAGCGATCCGTCCTCTTTCACGGCCGGATGATCTCCCTTCTCCTTGCCTTAAGCCCTCCAGATTTTAATTCTGACACCCACATACTGTCATGGGGAAATTTATTCCTGTCATTTTTCCAAGTTTGTGAAGCTGCTTAATCACAGAAACAGCTCAATGCGATCTGTTTTTTTTTCTTGACTCCAGAAGTGATGATAATTTTTTTGATATTTTGTTATGCTCTGGTTTCCCTGGGATAGAAATAAAATGAATGTGCTTGCTCCAGGGTAGCGATCGAATTGAAAGTTCCCATTAGGGCATCATTTAATTCTGGAGATATTAGATTCCTCAGTAATTAGGGTAAAGGTTTAAGTGGCCTTAATTTAAAAGTTATATTTTTTCAGTTTAGAGTTGGAGTGCCCAGATATTTGGCCCTCCTCCTGTCTATTGCTACTGGGGCCCTACTTCCACTGCCCTGCGACTCCCTGAGGAGGACGGAGCTTGCTTCAGCCCTCATAGAGCGCGGTTTTGCTGCTTTCAGTCCCTTCCATCCTTCGCAGGGAGGAATGATGGAGTTACCGATGACCCAAACTCCGAGACGGGCACAAAGTCCGAGGTAGTCACGGTGGTGGGGAAATCCTGGCGACGGGCGGCTGGAAATCCTGTGCTCCGCTTCGTCACCGCGGGGATGCGGGAATGTTGGACTGTAGGGAATGAGTGCTCAGGTTTGAGGAGGTGGGCGGGGTTTCTAGTGCTGAGTGGCCAGGGTTAGAGTTAGGGTGGGGTGGAACTGTACGAACATTACGAACATTTTACCTCTTGGGTCACTTGATCTCATTACTGGGGATTCTTTATCACACGACCCAGAAACTTTGATCTGGCCCAGGCATTGATTAACCAGCTCCCACGCATGATTTTATTGGGATACCGTTTATCTTGTTCAACGTGTAGCATTATCAATATGGTAGTGTGACGGGTTTATTACTTATCGTTCTTATAGGGGTGGATGTTGATTACAAGATATGTGTTCTGTGTGCAGGTGCGCAGTGGGCCACCGTTTGTGGTGGTGCGAAGGTCAGGATTGTAGTGACGTGTTGACCAGTTTTGTGGTGGTGGATGGCCGTTTGTGGAGGTTGTGCTTTCTTAATGCACCAGGATAAAGAAAGGCTTGTCACTTTGAGGGTTAGGGTATGTAAGACCCCACTGTTAGTTTTTTTTTATTTCGACCATTTGTTTCAGTTTTGAGGCCTAGTTATTTGGCTTCACTGCACAGTAAGATGTAACCTCCCTACATTTGTTTTCCTCTGAGCTTTATGTTATATCTGTGTGTTTTGGGCCATGTGCATCCAGAATTAAGTTACCAAAATTTACTGGATAGTCAGTCTCAATTAACCCTTCAACCTGGAGTTTAGAGGTGACATATTTTCTGTGTTCCCTTGGCTTCTTATTGCCATCCCGTGGAAAAGGATAATGAAAAACGTTTCACCTTTGATTAGATGCAATTATGCGGGCAGTAGGAAATTATCTTGTGTTTCCTGATCCCATAATTGGGTCCATCGTCACGCAAACCTGTCATATTGCTCTGCCCCATGTCTTCATTGACACTTACCTTCACTTTGAACTTTCTCGCCCTAGCACAAATTTTAATGTTTATGTTTAGAACTATGCTAATGTGATTTGTTATTGCTTATCGTTGGTGTCTAGGCAGGGATTAAAGGGTGAGTAGGGCTTGTGTTATGGTTCTGTGTGATCCAGGATTTCTGTGGCTGTGAGAGCCAGGGTTAGAATGGAGCTAGAAAGATTTCTCTATTTGTGTATCAATATGATCAGATCTTCATTGATGTCATAAAACTAGACAAAATACAACTAAATTAACAACAAAAGAGACACATTATACTTGTTCATTTATTTAATACGAAAAAAGATGCAATGATACATATGTTTGTTGGGATAAGTATGAGAAACTCAGGGATAATCACGTCTACAAAAACTACTTGGAATCACCTGTTCAATGTGATGTGATTGGAATTTTGTTTATAGGGGTGTCTTGCCCTACATATATATTGTAGAGCTGCATGAAGATGCAAAAGGATACAAAAACATTTCTAAAGCCCCAAGTGTTCTTCAGGCCACAGTAAAATAAATTATCTACAAATGGAGGAAATATAGTGCTGTTGTCACTCTCCCTCGGACTGGACAAAGGTCACACCAAGAGAATCCTGAACGAGATGAAAACTAACCCAAAGGTAACAGCAAAATACATGCAGAAATCACTAGAACTTGCTGAAGTCTCATTTGTCCATTATACGAAAAACAGTGAGCAAAATTGGTTTTAATTGAAGAACACCACGGAGGAAGCGACAGCTCTTCAAAGAAGAAAAAAAAAATATTACTGCACGTCTCAAATTTAGGAAAGAGCACTTGCATGCTCTACAAGGCTTCTGGGACAATGATCTGAAGACAGGTGAGATAAATGTTGAAGGTTTTGGCAGAAGCTGCACACCAGCACCAAAACCTCATCAGAACTATGACGCATGATAGAAGGAGCGTTATAGTTTGGGACTGCTTTGCTGCGTCAGTTTGCAGGCTCTAAAGGAACGATAAAATTAAAATTATATTTAGACATTGTATCAATTGTATCTATGCCAGAATAGTAAGGAGTTGGGGATTTGAATGGTAAAAGAGATACATGACTGGAAAAGTGGAATATATTAGACGGAGCGGTATCGCCTCATTTGGTACTCCACCCTCTTTTTCCTTCTTCCAATGCCTTGTTTACCCCTACACTCTCCTTCCTGTTGCACCTATCACCTTGTATTTTTCCCACTTATCCCCACAGCCCCTAAGCCTGACTCCTCATCTTTATTCCACCAGTCCAGCTGGTGTCTCAGCTAGAAAGCTCGACTGCACTCCCTTCCATATATGCTGCATAGCCTGCTGAGTTGCTACAGCAACTTAGTGTTTTTTTTTGTATTTTTTAATTGAAGTTCATCATCAAACAAACATTTCCATAAGATGTATTTCAGACGTTGTACATATATATCATATAATTATATATATCACAAATCTCCACAAAGTATTTATCTGAGCTATACCCTTATAGAAAAGAGTGGAAACAAAAAACAAGCAAAAGTCAAGAACAATGTATAAATAGGGATTGATCTTTTTTTTTACAACAGATGCATTGATTTGTGAGAATAAAATCAGGCCCATGAGGCATTATGTAGTTAAACCATTTTTCGCAATATGAATCGAATTGTTCCAGCTTATGATTAACAAATGCTGTTATCTTCTCCATTTTGTAAATGTCCATTGTAATTTCAATCCATATATTTAAAGTTGGGCTCTCCTGTGATAACCATTTCCTCGTAAGAGTCTTTTTACCAGCAGTATATTCATTAAATCTTTATCTCTTTTCAACCATCCTTAAGGTATATATCCAAAATATATGGTCTTACTCTCTGAGGTTATTTGACATGTAAAGATGTCTTGTAGAGCATTGTGTATCCTCTTCCAATAGTTTTTGATAACAGTGCAGTCCCAAAAAAATATGATAAAGATTTGCATTTTGATTTCCACAATTTCCCCTGCAACCAGGGAGGTTAGTACCATAATGGGCTTTCTGAGAGGATGTAATAAAATATCTTATCACTTTTCTTCCATCCAAACTCCCTCCATTTTTGTGAAATGGTATATTTCCATTGATATCTCCGTATTGTCGTCCATTCTTTCTCAGATATAATTATCCCTCCTTCCTTCTCACATTTTGCTTTAATGTATGAAGTCGAATGTGCTTTAAGATTTGACAACCCTTTACACAAGCTTGAAATGCCTCTACTACCATTATCTGAATTATATGTTTTTTTAAAGAGCTCTATCAAGCATGTATTTACCTTGGTTATATTTTAAGCGTCTTATTAACATATTGCCGCATCTGTAAATACGGTTAAAAATCTTGTTTTTCCAATAAGTGTTTCTCTTTAAGCATTTAAAAACTGAACAGTGTTCCTTCTTTCATTATGTTGGAAAGAACTGTTATTCCTTTAGCTGTCCAGTCCTTAAATCTAGCATTTAATTTATTTGTTGTAAAATCCGAGTTATATGCACGCCATTTAAGAATTGCAATATCTCCTTCTAGATTATACTCTTTTATAGTAGTTTTCCTTACATTAAGAGTCAATTTCACCCATAGGTTATCAATAGTATTTATGTACCTTTGCAAGTTGTTATGAGCCAAAACTGCTTGTATGACGATGAGTTGTACCCGCTCTTCAATGTTTTTCCATTAAGCGGCATATGATGGGTTACACCAACATATCAGAGCTCTCAACTGTGCTGCAACATGATAATGTCTAAGGGAAGTTCGGCCCCATCCATGCCTTTTCCTTTGCTAATTGCAAAGTTTTGAGACGAACTCTAGGCCTATTACCCTGCCAAATATACCTTGATAACATCTTGTTCCATTCATTAAATTGATTTTGATTAATCTCTATTGGTAGGGTCTGAAAGAGATATAACAGTCTGGGCAGTATATTCATTTTAATAGACTCAATACTTGAACTGAGACTGAAAAAAAAACAACCAGGTTCCATCTTGCCACATCTGCTTTATATTTTTATATAAAGGCTGATAATTACACTCTGATAATTTTGCCAAATCTTCTGGCATAATGATGCCCAAATATTTGAAAGACTCTGTGTGCCATGCCAGGGGTATCAACTTTCAATTTCTCTTGGTGGGCTTTAGTAATATGGAAGTAATCGTGTTTTATCCATGCTGATCTTGTATCCTGATAATTGACCATATTGTTCAAAGGCTTGCACCAATTTAGGTAAAGAGTATGTTTGTCGCCCTAGATAGATCAAAATGTCATCCGTATAACAAGCCAATTTATGCTCTGTCCATATAATAATAATTCCCCTGATATCTCCTTTTTGTCTGATGTATTCAGCTAATGGTTCCAGATTTAACGCGAAGAGTAGTCGTGACCATGCACAACCCTGTCTCGTGTCCCTTTGTAGGGTAAGACTATTTGATAAATATCCATTGATTTTAATCCTATCAGTAGGATTGTCATAGAGTATCTGTGTAGTTTTAATAATTGTGTCTTGGAAACCAAATCTATGTAAAACTCTGTAAAGAAAATTCCAATTAACCGAATCAAATATTTTTTCAGCTTCTATTATTGCTTCAATTTTATTTTTTTGTATATGATCCATAATGTTAAGTGTCCTTCGTATATTATCTTGTGTCTGGCGTTGTCGTATCAGTTTGGGTAGAAACTCCTCTAATCGTTTGGCCATGAAGGAGGTAAATAACCAATATTCTATATTAAGAACGGATATTGGTCTAAATGACCCACGTTCCATTTTATCCTTGCCTTCTTTCGGTATAGCTGAAATTATGGCTTCCTTCCAACTGGGTGGCATTTGTGACTTTTTTCGTGCCCAGTTCAGTGCGGGGAGTAAAACAGGAATAAACTCACTTTTAAATTCTTTGTACCACTCTGCCGTATACCCATCTGATCCTGGTGACTTGCTGAATTTAAGCCTAATAATTGCAGCTTTTAATTCAACTTCATTTATGTTAGCAGTCATCGTTCTATTTCGTTCTTCACTTAAAGTGGGTAACTCTAGACAATTCAAGATGGTGCTAATTGGGTTATGCTTCCCCCTGGAATATTAGAATATAGAGTTTTGTAAAAGATTTGAAAAACTTCTTGAATTTCACTTAGCTTATTTTTTTATTATTTTCGTTCTTGGGACCCTAATTTTAAGAATTGTATTTTCTGCTCTCCTTTTTCTTCCAGTTTCCACGCCAGTATTTTCATGTATTTCGACCCACCCTCATAATTTCTCTGTTTCAGAAACATTAAGTTTTTCCTAATTTCTTGTGCAGCCAAATTATTTGTTTCATTCCTAATTATTTTAATTTCCCCTAATGCATCCTGTGCCAAATTCAATTTGTGTTTTTATTCTCTAGTTTCTTCAGACTATTTTGTAATTCCTCTAATGTTTCATTCCATATTTTTTCCTTATTTGAAGATATCGCTATAATTATCCCTCTAAAGACCGCCTTCAGAGTATCCCATTAAATGGGAGGTGAAACCTCTCCATTATCATTAAATTCTACTTAGAGACCTGTTTCTTTTTTAAAAAAAATGTTCCTTAAGGTACAGATCATTGAGTAGACTTGAATGTTGTTTCCAAATAGTATTCTTTGTTTGTAGTTCAAAATCAACAGCTAAATATATAGGTGCATGGTCACATACATCTATTGTCCAAATTCCACAGGTGTTTATTTCGCCATTGTCTTTTCCAAATGTTATCAAATAGCCTATTCTTGTATATGCAGAATGGGGAGCAGAATAATGAGTACAATCCCTTCTGTCGGGGCAAAGGTCCCTCCATATATCAATTAAACCAGCATCCTCAAAAAGTGTATTAACTTTCTTGTATAAAGATTTTGTATCATAGCTTTTTCTATTTGAAGAGCCTAATTTTGTTTGTAATTGTAAATTTACGTCTCCCCCGCATATCAGGAGACATTTTTCCGTTACCATAATATCAGTAATTTTCTGAAAGAAAGCAATATCACTTCCCGGGGATGTGTATATATTCAATAGAGTAACTGAATTGCCGTCTATATTACCCCTTACCACAATGTATCTGTCACTTTATCTCCCATTTCGAATTCTATTTCAAAATACACCTTACTGGAGATAAGAATAGCAACTCCTATACTATGTCCTGATTTATATGAGCAAAACGGATTAGTGAAGCCCATTCTCTTTAGTTTTTTATGCTCATTATCACTAAAATGAGTTTCCTGTAAATATACTAAATGGGCTTTTCTTCATTTGGATAAAATTATCTTACGTTTGATTGGATTTATCAGCCCATTGACATTAAAATAAATGAATTTAACATTGTCCTTAGCTATCCGTATTTACCTGTCAATGTATCATTGAAATTAGAATAAAAATTAATCGATCTATTCCCTGAACAAATAAGAACCAAGAAAGGCAAATAATAATAACAATGGCAACGAACGTGTGATTCCAAGGCTAAGGTCTCTAGTAGATGAGCTACAGCAATTTTGTTTTGTACTATTCAACCTTCCACCCCTTCTCGTTTCGCCTGCCCACCACCTTTCTCTCGTTTTTTACGTACCCCGTAACGGGTTAAAAGGACAAGCAGAAATGGAACACACCCGGAGTCTGAGCCTTCTGTTAACAAAACTTACTCTATTAGTAACTAAGTAATAAAGTAGTATGAAACAAGATAAGGCAAAAAGGTTAACAGAGGTTATGCATATATAAGCGTGTAAGTAAAGTTCCCGATGGTATAGGTATGAAGTCAGTTCATATCGTGATCTTGAGTTGAGCAGATTGAGGATAGAGAGAGAGTAGTGATATGTTATCCCAGTGCCGATGCCGTCGAATCTTCCCGCTGCCCTACTGCTCCGAAAACAGACCGACAGACATACTTTATTGATCCCCAGGGAAGTTGGGTTTCGTAACAGCCGCACCAACTAAAAACAGTGAAGAAATATAGGATTATAAAACCATAAATAATTCAATAATAATGTGATAATGCCAAGTAGAAATAAGTCCAGGAGCAGCATATTGGCACAGGGTGTTGGACAATACGAGGGAGGAGATGTAAAGTTTGAAGGCCACAGGCAGGAATGACTTCCTAAGACGCTCAGTGTTACATCTCGGTGGAATGAGTCTCTGGCTGAATGTACTCCTGTGCCTAACTAGTACATTATGGAGTGGATGGGAGTCATTGTCCAAGATGGCATGCGACTTGGATAGCATCCTCTTTTCAGACACCACCGTTAGAGAGTCCAGTTCCACCCCAACAACGTCATTGGCCTTACTAATAAGTTTGTTGATTCTGCTGGTGTCTGCTAAAATCAGCTTTCTGCCCCAGCACACAACAGCAAACATGACAGCACTGGCCACCACAGCCTCGTAGAACATCCTCAGCATCGTCTGGCAGATGTTAAAGGACCTCAGTCTCCTCAGGAAGTAGAAACGGCTCTGACACTTCTTGTAGACAGCTTCAGTTTTGTTTGACCAGTCCAGTTTATTGTCCATTCGTATCTCGAGGTATTTGTAATCCTCCATCATGTCCACACTGACGCCTTGGATGGAAACAAAGTCACCGATTGTGACCACACAAAAGAGAACGCCGTTTTCACGTGGTAACGCTGTCAACCCAGGCAAGGGTTAAACAAACAAGTAGCTTTCCACCGGTTAACTCCTTTCCACACTATGAACAAAACCCACGTTTTTCGAGGGCACACAAACTTCATCGGGCGTCTGTTTCGTCAGTGTCCCTGCGTGACTGACGACAAAGCCAGCTGACCTTATATAGATTCCACAACTGCTGAACAGCAGCTGTCCATTATAGAGCTCCGCCCTGCCCTCACCATGACAACTCACGGGCTGTTCGTTGTTCTCTCTCTCGCCCTCTCTCTCTCTCTCTCAATTAACACACTCTCTCTCTCTCTTTTAAAGGGAAAGTCCATATTGAATAAACCTTCAGATCTGGTCACACTTCCCTGCTTTAAGGATTTTTTTTTTTGATCAAGGAGCAAAATTTTTGTCTTAACTATCGATCCATGATAGCAATCCATGTGTAATTATCGGGTAGCATAGCAAAAATGTATAAAAACTTGAACTTAAAATGTGGACAATGTTTGCGATAATGCTATCAGTTCCTTCATCATGTCTTATTTCCATGTCAAAGTCTTGCAGGATCAGTCTGCAGTTAAGTAACCCTCTACTTTTATCTTTCATTTCACTCAGAAACACAAATAGATTATTGGCAGTATAAAACACTGCGCAGGACATATAGTCATCAAAGTGTTGTAATACTAAAATGACTGATAGCAATTCCCTTTCAGCGGTAGAAAAATTTTCTCATGCGAACTATATTTCTTTGAGAAATAAGCTACGACACCGCCTTCCACTTACGGACGTGTAAGATATATAGTTTCTACCTGTCCGCCTTTAATCTCTCCGTTTTCCGACTTTAACTTTGAAATTTCAACTTTATTCAGTCGGATCTGTACAGCAACAGTTATAATTATGTCTACCCTCAGAAGCACGGAAAGCAATCCGGACCCAAGCAACGGAAAGACTAAAAATGCTGACGAGTTCTCGGAGGAATCCCCTTGGGTAAAGAGATTAGAGTCGCAAATCAGTTGTATTGGCATTGAAATAACTCAACTGAAATAAAAATAAAATCTCCCTTTTGAGGAAAGAAAATGACTCTCTGCCGACACACTGGATTATTTTGCTAATATGTTTCAGTCATTTTTTTCTGGAGGCTTGCTCACAACTGCCGAGGATTGATATCAGCACAGAATTGGTGCTTTAAAACGTTTAGTCCGATGTAAAAACAGGCATATTGTTGTGCGTTTTCTTCGTTTTAGAGACAAAGATGCATTAATAAGCTTGCAGGAACACAAAGGTTGTTTCAAATTCAACGTTTGGATATTCGCATTTTTGAAGATTTTTCCACGTGAAATTCTTAAGAAGCTTGCTGGATTTGACCCGATCATGCGTTTATTTATCAAAAATAAAAGCTCCATCCATCGCTCCAATAGCCAGCTAAATAAAAGTTATTGTCAAAAATTCTGTGGTTAGTATTTTGGATGACCCAGCCGAAACATTGCGTTTTATTAACTCTCTGCCTGTCGAGTCTGAAGTCTGAAGTTTCAATGATTTACAACTGTTTGATTGTTTCACGACGAAATGAGTGATGAAATTGTAAGATTTGATGGCTATAGTATGTTTTTACCTTAAAATGCATTCTTATCTCTGAATAAAGACTGGATTGGTTGGTTTTAACCTCAGAAGACATAGCGGGAGAACTGTTGAAGGGCTGCAGATAATTTTGAATTATCTGGATTTTTTTCTCTATAGCATTTAAATGAACTAATTGTTTTTTTTCATATGCTTTTGTAAAGATCTTTTCAGTAATTATCTGGATTTCCTTACGCTTAAAAGCTAGATTGGATAATTTAAAGATGGCGATTGTTTTTCTTTCGTACATATATTTGAAGAATTGTTTTGGATGTGTTTTTCTTCCCTTATCTAATGTTATGAAGTTTACACTCAAAATTGAAGGTCGTTTTTTATTTAAAAAAACACAATTCCTTCCAGCTTAATTAAATTCAGTTATATGTCAACTGTTACGAGTTTTAGTTCCGTTAAACGGAGTCAGGGATTACTTTTTTCACTTTTACTTTTTTATTTAGGTAGGTGGAATTTATATTCGCTTTTTGTGCTTTCTTTGGGGCTTGCGTCGATTGGTATCGACTTACTTTCGGGTTTTGTAGTTTGGGTGAGTGTTTTCTTCGTTTTTCTTTTCCTGTTTTTTAATCCCCGATATCGAATTCCCGAGCGGACGGAAATTATTATTGTCATTGCTGCTTATCCCCGCCTTTTTCGACTAACTTATCCTGACATGCGTCTAACTATTCTTTTTAGATTCAAAGTCTCATGCTGACATCTAAACAGTTAATTGTTTTAGGATGGAATGGCCGTTGTTGGAACCATGCTATTAAGCTCAAGAAAACATTTAGAACTATTAACCGTTTCCAACCTGATATAATCTTTGCACAAGAGACTCATATCAGGTTGTGTGATAAAATTTGCTGAGTTTATTGAAACTCAGGTAAAAGAGTTTTTCTCTTTAATAATACAGGGGACGTCTCAAACTGAGTAATCTGGGATACATTAAAAGCCTATTTACGTGGTCATCTTATTTCATATCTGGCTAAACTGAACAAACAGATAAGAGTGGAATTAAACAAAATCTCCAAACAAATTAAAGAATTAGATAACATCAGTGCAACTTCCCCGAATGTTGTTTTGTTTAAAAGAAGAGTGGAAATGCAATCACAATATAATTTATTATTAACTTAACCCATTGAAGTATATTTGCTTATACTTTGGGGGATAAAAATAATAAGCTCTTAGCTTCCCAATTAAGGGCAGCTAGAGCTAAAAGACAAATTTTAAAGATTCATAAATATAATGCAGATATAGCAAGTAACCATGAGGACATAAATAATATATTTCAGGATTTTTCTTCTGACCTTTAAAGATCTGAATTTCCTGCAGATTCCTCCATAATGAAGGCTTTTTTACATAGGATAAAATTTCCTCAAATTTCTGTTGATGATCAACAGGTGCTTGATGCTCCAGTGACTGAGTATGAAATTCAGAAAGCTATGTTGGTAATGTAATCAGGTAAAACTCCTGGACTTGATGGTTATTCGTTAGGATTTTACAAAAAAATTGGATGATTACTTTCTACATACATTTTGCAAATGTTTCATGAATCTTTTGTGAAGGGTAGTTTACCTTCTTTTTAAGAAGCTTCTATTTCTTTAATCCTTAAGAAAGATACAGATCCTACTGAATGTTCATTATACAGAACTATTTCGTTATTAAATGTGTATGCAGAAATTCTCTCTAAAATAATGGCTAACCGCTTGGAAAACAATGTACTAAAAACATCTCTACGGATAAAAAACAGGTTTTATGAAAGGCCGTTACACTTTCTACAATGTTCGGAGATTGATGAACATTATATTTTCATCACAATCTAATGTGTTATTTCTCTTGGGGCAGAAAAGACATTTGGCAGAGTTCAGTGGTCATATTTGTTTAAAATATTAGAAAGATATGGTTTTGGTAATAATTTAAATAGATGGATTCAAATGATTTATAAGAATCCTATTGCCACGGTTATTACTAATAATTTCAGGTCCTCTTTATTTCACCTTCACGTGGTACTAGATAGGGATGTCCATTAAGCCCTTTATTATTTAATCTCATACTGGACCCTTTGGACATAACACTCCGTGAAGCAAAAGATATTCCTGGTGTTTCTATGGATGGAACCATACATAAGCTTTCTCTTTACGCAGATGATCTTTTGTTTTCTGTTTCTAACCCTGAGGAATCAATTCCTAATCTTTTGGAAACACTGAAAGATTTTGGAAAGTTTTAAGGATATAAGCTGAACTTGAATAAAAGTGAATTGTTTCCATTATACGCACCTGTTTTATGTATAGTAATATTCAATTTAGAATTGTTAATTCTTTTAAGTATTTAGGTACTATAGTTACTAAAAATGTAAAGATCTTTATAATGCTAATGTAGTTCCTTTCAACGTCTCCGTGAAACAACTATTTTCTAGATAGAATCTACTTATTCTTTCTTTAATAGGTCGTATTCATAACGGGAAAATGATGATTTTAGCTGGAATTCTACGTATTATTCACAATATACTTATCTTTTTAACTAAACATTTTTGATCAAATTGACTCTCTTATTTCGTCATTTATTTGG
Source organism: Hypanus sabinus (assembly GCF_030144855.1). Lineage (NCBI taxonomy): Eukaryota > Metazoa > Chordata > Chondrichthyes > Myliobatiformes > Dasyatidae > Hypanus > Hypanus sabinus. The sequence continues at coordinate 58,687,043 of NC_082706.1, read as the reverse complement.
ACCAATTAGAGACCAAAAATGAACAAAAATCATTTACAAAAATCATTTACAATAATCTAAAAAAGATGGTGGACTTCGGCTTCCTGATTTCAGACTGTATTATTGGGCTGTTAATATCCTAGAATTATAGTTTTTGGCTATATTGGCTCGACAAAAGCCAAAAACCAGTTTGGATTGATTTGGAATTAAAAGCTCTCAAACGATTTCATTTGACCTCAATATTAGGAGCTCCATTACCTTTACAGCTCTGCAAAATTCCAAATATAAATGTTTACCCTGTTTTTAAACAGTCCTTACGGATTTGGTTTCAGTTTCGTTTATTAAAAGTTTGTTTAAGCAACTTAAATTGTCTAGTTTTATATATTGTTTTTTTTATTTAAAACTTCAATAGCCGATCCCATTTGCTCCTACGGAGAAAAAAAGGGATCCGTTCTTTGACAGATTTATTTTGTGATGGTTGATTGATGACTTTTGAAGAGTTAATTAGCAAATATTCTCTATCTCATACACAATTTCTGCAATATCTTCAGGTTAGACATTTCTTACAACGAAACTTATCTAAGTTGCCATATTTGCAAGAATCTGATTTGTTGGATACCATTTTGAATTTGAATCGCTTAGTAAGAGGTTCCATTGGTAGAATTTATAATTTATTTTTACTACAAAAAGAGAACCTCTCACTAAAGTTTAAAGAAGTTTAGGAGAGAGATCTTACTATGACCTTTGTCAATGAAGATTTGTTGCTAGTTTTAAAAAAAGGTAAATCCTTTTTCAAAAAGTGCCAATCACTGTTGAATTCAATTTAAAATTGTTCACCGTTATTTTTTAACAAAACAGAGACTATGCAAAATATTTCCTAGCATAGACAATTTCTGTGATAGTTGCAAAACTGAACTAGCTACTTTGTCACATATGTGGTAAATGGTGTATTTACCACATAATTACAACTCCGGGGGTTGATTCCTAATGTATTTTTCCTTCTTTTGTAGTTAGTGTTTTTTTTACTTAGTTGGGGCTCTCCTTTCTCCCTTCTTTTCCTAACAGAAAAATATATATTTTTTTCATTTTCATGTATTACGATCAGCTTTATTCTCTCTCTTCAGCCTTATTGATTGTTTATGTATATATCAGTTTGTTGAAACTTTATATCATTTTAAAGCTGTATGTACCAATAAAAAGATTCTAAAAATGAAAATGACAAATAGGCCGCGTGATGTTCAATGCCATCAGCATCAGTTTGCAACAATACTTCTCCGGCAGGCTCATCACTAGTGGAAAAGGTTTATTGAAATGAGATGTTTTGAGCACAGAGTGATAACAAACAAATCCACACAATTTTTCCACTCTTCCCTCGGATTTCGATAGGGGGAGAGCGATGTCTGCGAAGTTCTTACAAAACTTACGGTAATACCCAAACATTCCCAGAACCATTTTAACGCTTTCTTGCCCGTCGGAACAGGAACCTTAGCAATAGCCTGAAACTTGGCCTGCACAGGAGCCAGTTGACTCCGGCCTACTACATAGCCCAGGTGTGTAATGGTGGCGTGCCCAAATTTACTTTAGTGAGCCTTACAGTAAGATTGGTTTTGGACAGCCTTTGCAATAGTTTCTCTACTGCCGAGATATGCTCTTCCCATGTGTCATTCCATACTCCAAATCATCAATATAAGCCCCTGTATGTTCTAAACCACTAATCACTGATTTTTTTTTTAAATCTTTTGGAAGGTCCTGTAGCATTTTTCATCCCGAAGGGTAAAGCGTTGTACTCATACAGTCCAGATGGTATTACAAATGCACCTATTTCTCTAGCACTTTCTGCCAAAGGAACACACCAGTATCCCTTTAATAATTCGATTTTTGTAAGGTACTCAGTTTTGCCCACGTTATGAATACAGTCATCCACTCTCGGGATAGGATAAGCATCTGTCTCGGCTACTGCATTAACTTACCTGCAGTAAGTACAGATTCTCAGGCTTCTATCCGGCTTAGGCACAATAATACAGGAGGACACCCAGTCTATGGGAGATGGCCTAATGATGCAGTGTGTCAGCATGTATCCAATTTTTGATCAGCCATTTTATCTTTTGGCCAAGTTCATTCCGTCAGGGTGCTGCTTAATCGGATCAACTTTATCTGCAATTACGTCATGCACAGCAGTTGTGCACTGTTTAGGAATGTTAGGCAATAAATCGTTATACTTGCTAATTAAGCCCATCAATTGATACTGCTGCACAGGCTCCAAATGATGGAATTTACTGTCAGTGTTTTCCAAAACAGCAGAATTTTCGAGCTATGTGGAGGCCACCCTTAGCTTGTTTAAGCTACAAAGTTTGTATCTGGTACCTCGTTAACAGGGTCTACGACTTTAATTGTTTTCATATTTTTCCATTTGTCACACATACGTTTTAGTCATGGTGTTAAGAGTGGAGTGGAACCTATCCAAGGTTCCCTGGATCTCTGGGTGATATGCAAATGTTACAATGTGCTTAGCTCCCAACTCACCAATTATCTGGCTGAATGTTCTCGAAGTAAAGTTACAACCCCGGTCAGATCGAATTTCTCTGGGCAGACCTATCAGTGAAAACCTGATGAGTGCTTTCACCATAGTCTTGACTTTAATATTTCTGAGAGGCACCGCTTCAGGGAACCTAGATGCAACAGACATAATTGTTATCAGCTACACATAGCCAGCTGCAGTGTTTGGCAATGGCAATTCACTCTGTCCCTAGAAAATGGTTCACCAAAAGCAGGTAACATACTCAAAATGCTGGTGGAACACAGCACGCCAGGCAGCGTCCATAGGAAGTACAGTCCCCGTTTCGGCCCTAAACACTTCGTCAGGACTAACTGAAAGAAAGGATAGTAGGAGATTTGAAAGTAGGAGAGGTAGGGGGAAATCCAATCCTAAATGATAGGAGAAGACAGGAGCGGGAGGGATAAAGCTAAGAACTAGACAGGTGATTGGCAAAAGGGATGCAGAGCTGGAAAGGATCATGGGATGGGATGACTAGGGAGAAAGAAAGGGGGGAGGGGAACACCAGAGGGAGATGGAGAAGAGACAAACAGTAATGGGCAGAGAGAGAAAGAGAGAAACAAAAAAGGAAGGGAGGGAAAATTATATAAATCAGGGATGGGTTAAGAAGGGGAGGAGGAGCATTAATGGAAGTTAGAGAAATCAATGTTCATGCTATGAGGTTGCAGGCTAGCCAGAGGGAATATAAGGTGTTGTTCCTCCAACCTGCGTGAACTTCATGTTGACAGTAGAGGAGGCCTTGGGTAGGCATATCAGAATGGGAATTGGACATGGAATTAAAATGTGTGGCCACTGGGAGATCCTGCTTTCTCTGGCGGACAGAGCGTAGGTGTTCAGTGAAACGGTCTCCCAGTCCGCGTCAGGTCTCAACAATATATAAAAGGCCACACCGGGAGCACCGGATGCAGTATATCACACCGGCTGGCTCACAGGTGAAGTGTCGACGAAGTGTCCTGACGAAGGGTCTCGGTCCGAAACGTCGACTGTACTTCCTCCTCTAGATACTATCTGGTCTGCTTCATTCCACCAGCATTTTGTGTGTTGCTTGAATTTCTAGCAGATTCAGATTTCCTCGTGTTTGCATCAAAAGCAGGTATCGGTTTAAGTGGAGCTAATTAAATAACCTGATTAGATTTCCCCAGAACTTGGCAGGTATGGCAGGTCCTGCAAAATTCCACAACGTCCTTTGTTAAATTAGGCTAGTGGAATTCCTTCATTATCCTGTTCACTGTCTTTCTCACTCCGAAATGTCCACCTAAAGCATAGTATGAGCCATGTTTAAAATCTCAGACATGGAAACTTTCGGGACCATTACTTGATACTCAACGTTCCAATCCTCACTTGCAGAGACAGTAGGTACCTCCACTTCCTAATTAACAACCCGGCCTTAAGGTAATATCCTATTGACTCTCTCTGAACCTCCCATTCTGTGAAAGCTGTCTCCTTTAACTCAACAATTTCTTAATGTCTGCTTTGTTCTGCTATAAATTCATCCCTGGACAAGGAGAAACCTTTCTCATTCTCCTCACTACCCAGATCCTGTCGTAACATGGAAGGTGAATAAGTCTATTGCAAATCAACATCTTTGAACACTGTCTTTGCTAGCATGGTCCACATCATCTTCTTGCACTGAAATAGCTGCATTAGCAGACTTTTCAGACATGCTTCAGGTTACTGCGCATGCGGGCTAAATATCGGTGTCCATGTGTGGTCGTCGGCAACAGACTTGCTCACTAGTTGCACTTTTGAATAAATACCCCCACCTGCAAGGCCATTATCCAGTAAGACAACAACATTGTCTATTGGCAACTACCTTAACAGCTCGTGATACCAGTTCACATTTCAACATTAATATATGCAAAGGCACGAACTCAGTCTCCTTTACAATTCCTTTGATAATATTTACTTCATTACTTTTCATCTCATCTCCGAAGTCCAAAAGACTGTCTAATATTAGTTACTAAAAAGCCCCTGTATCTCGCCAGATTCTCATTGTAACCGAGGAAACTCATTGGAAACTTCCTAATTTCCATTTATGCTTTTTATACACACGAGCCAATCAAAGGAAGATTAGCCAATAAGATTGATCAATGTCCCCGAATATTGTTCATTTCCGGACGAGCCCCCAATTTTGTTTACGTACCCTATAACGGTTTAAAACTACTAGCAGGAATGGAACACACCTGGAGTCTGAGTCTTCTGTTAACAAATACTATTTTATTAGACTCTGCGTAATAAAGTAGCATAAAACAAGATAAAGCAAACAGGATAACCGATTTTAAGAATATATAAGTGTGTAAATATAAATCCCCAAAATTCCTCAATCTCAGTTGTTAAATGATACTGTCTTCCTTTCCTTTCTAAAATGGCGCCGCAGATGGCGGCCTCGGTGCCGAGCACTCTGGTTTTTTGTGTGTTTTTGTGTCTTTTTATTGTTTTTGTTCAAGCGGATTCAGTCATATTCAGCAGGGATGAGCTCCTGAACGCCAGTCAGCTCATTAACAACTACCTGCCAACTTTCCACTCTGACCCGAATAGTTTTTCTGAGATCTTGGTCGGCGGAGCAGCGGCTCTGTATGGATTATGGAAGAGTCGTAAACGAGGGAAGAGAGCCGGTGCGCTTGTTAAGCTGAGACTGCGGTGAATCCGCATCGCGTTCCCAGCGATACACCTCGCCAACATTTGCTCTCTTCCTAATAAGCTTCTTCTGACCAGAACCAGTAGAGACTTTGCGAATTCTGTGGCTCTTTGTTTCACTGAAACGTGGCTCGGTAATTCCGTTCCGGACGGAGGTCTGCACGTCCCCGGCTTCCAGCTGCTGCGAGCAGACCACGTCACGGAGTTATCTGGGAAATCAAGGGGTGGTGGAACGTGTTTTTACATCCATGAAGGCTGGTGCACTGACGTTAAGGTTCTTCACAAACACTGCGACCCGATCCTGGAGTTTCTCGTTCTGAACTGTAATCCTTTCTATTCATCGCGAGAGTTTTCCTCATTTATCCTTGTCGGTGTTTATGTTCCACCTCAGGCCAACGTGAGCGAGGCCGTTCGGCGGCTGGCTGATCATATTATGAGTTTAGAACGGGAACAAACAGATTCGCTGTTGATCGTCCTAGGAGATTTCAACAGAGCTAAACTGAATCACAAACTCCAGAAATACAGACAACATGGTACCTGCCCCACCAGGGATAGTAACACTCGGGACCACTGTTATACTATCCTAAATAATGCTTACCGTTCTATTCCCCGTGCAGCCTTAGGACTCTCTGACCACTTTCTGATCTACCTCATCCCAATCTATAGGCAGAGACTTAAAGCTGCTAAGCCTGTGATGAGGACAGTGAAGAAGTGGACCAGTGAGGCGAAACAGCAACTTCAGGACTGTTTTGACACCACTGACTGGGATGTCTTTGAAGCTGCAGCCACCAATATAGATGAACTGACAGACGCTGTGACATCCTACATCAGTTTTTGTGAGGATGCATGTGTACCCACAAAAATTTTCCGGACCTTCGCCAACAATAAGCCATGGTTTACCCCCAAATTCAGACATCTTCGCCAAGCTAAGGAGGACGCCCACAGGAGTGGGAATAGGGCCCTGTACAGGCTGGCCAGAAATGCACTTACCAGAGAAATCAGATTGGCCAAGCGGCTCTACTCCGAAAGGTTGAGGAATAATTTCTCAGCTAACGACTCATTGTCGGTGTGGAGAGGCCTGCAGGAGGTCACTAGCTACAGGAGACGTACTGCCCCCCCCCCCCCCCCCCCCCGAGGTTATCAAAGCTTTGGCGGACGGCCTTAATACCTTTTACTGTAGATTTGAGAAGGTCCATCTTACACCTGTCCCTCCCCCCCCCCCTTCGGTCTCTCTTCCTGCCTTCCCTCGACCATCACTCACTGGCACTCATCCCCCAATCACTGCAATCACCTCCCCATCATCCCTGCCCAGCCACCCCCCCCCCCCCCGATCACAGCTTAGAATCAGCGAAGGAGAAGTATGTCGACTGTTCCAGCGACCTAGGACCCGAAAATCTCCAGGCCCAAATGGGGACCCCTCCTGTCTACGAGCATGTGCTGATCAGCTGGCTCCCATCTTCACTCAGCTCTTTAATAGATTTCTGGAACTGAGTGAGGTTCCGACTTGCTTCAAGCGCTCTACCATCATCCCGGTCCCCAAGATACACACCATCACAGGACAGAACGACTACATACCTGTCGCATTGACATCTGTGGTCATGAAATCCTTTGAACGCTTGGTGTTGAACCACATGAAGACCCTCACCAGCAGCCTGCTGGATCCCCTGCAGTTTGCCTACCGGGCAAATAGGTCAGCAGACGATGCAGTCAACCTGGGACGGCACGATATCCTGGAACATCTGGATCGTTCTGGGACCTATGCTCGGATGCTGTTTGTGGATTTCAGTTCGGCGTTTAACACCATCGTCCCTCATACCCTCTGCTCCAAATTGTCTCACCTCACTGTGCCACCTGACCTCTGGGATTGGATTTACAGTTTCTTGACCAACAGAAGTCAGCAGGTAAGGATGGGACGGGTCACCTCGGATACTCGAATCACCAACACCGGCGCCCCCCAGGGGTGTGTCCTCTCTCCACTGCTGTTCTCCCTCTACACCAATGACTGCACCTCCTCCAACCCCTATGTGAAGCTTTTGAAGTTTGCAGACGACACCACCGTCATCGGACTCAACCAGAACAGTGATGAATCTGCATATCGACAGCAGGTGGACCGCTCTGGTGCAGTCGGAACAATCTGGAGCTGAACACGCTCAAGACAAAGGAGATGATAATGGTTTTCAGCAGACATCCCCCCGTTATGTCCCCCCTCACAGTCCTCGGCAGCCCTGTGTCCACCGTGAAGAACTTCAGGTTCCTGGGAACCACCATCTCTCAGGATCTGAAGTGGGAGCAGAACATCAGCTACATCCTGAAGAAGGCCCAGCAGCGGATGTACTTCCTGCGGCTCTTGAGGAAATATGGTCTGCCTCAGGAATTGCTGCTGCAGTTCTCTACTGCAGTCATTGAGTCTGTCCTGTGCACCTCCATCACTGTGTGGTTTGGAGCCGCCACCAAGCAGGATAGAACCAGACTACAGCGCACAGTGAGGACTGCCGAGCGCATCATTGGAGCCGCCCTGCCCTCTATTGTGGACCTGTACTCTTCCAGGTTGAAGAAGAGGGCGGGGAACATCAAATAGGAATCCTTTCATCCTGCGCACGGACTGTTTGAACTGCTTCCGTCTGGTTGGCGCTTCATATCCCTCCAGACTAAGACTAAAAGGCACTGGAGAAGTTTTTTCCCTACTGCGGTCACTTTGCTGAACAGTTAACTGCCGGTTAACTGTCGGCTAACTATTACTTGGATAGCGCTAATTGAATGTACAATCTATATTTTCATTTATATTTATCATTATTATTGTTATGAGCAGAGAGACAACATCTGCCGGAAGTAAATTCCTTGTATGTGCACAGGTACTTGGCGATTAAAGTCTGATTCTGATTCTGATTCTGATTCTTACTATTGCATAGGTATGAATTCAGTTCAGTTCGTGATATTGAGTTGAGTACATTTAGGAGAAGGAGGGAGGTGATCTGTCTTCCAAGTAAGCTGATGCCGTCGATACTGCCTCATCGTCCTCGGAAGTCCTATTAAAGTCACCAACTGTGACTACAAAAAAAGGTACCATTTTCACACGTTAAAGCTATCAACCCAGGCAAGTGTTAAACACACCGATAGCTTTCCACCGGTCGGTCCTTGTCAACACTGCGACCGAACGCTACCCTTCATGGGCACACAAAGCTCACCCAGCGTCTATTTTTTTCTGTGTCTTCCGTGTGTCTGTCTGAAAAACCAACTGACGTTGTAAATATCTCAAACATGTTGACCACCAGCTGTCCATCATATAGCTCCGCCGTGCCGTGACCATGGCAACTCACGGGCTGCTCCGTGCTCTCTCTATCTCTGAATCAGTACACACACTCTCATTCTCTTTTTAAAGGCACAGTCTATATTGAATAAACCTTAAGGTCTCGTCACACTTTCCTCTATTACTAACTGGCCAGCGTCATCTTCCGGCGGTGCATTATCAACTTTGGCCTCTCTGCGGCTCCCTATATATCTGAACAACTTGTGATACTTGATATTCTTGGCTCACCTACCGTAATTTTTCACCTTGTCTCTTTTGTGTGCTTTTTATAGTTGTCCCCTGTTGGTTATGTAAAAGATATGAATCCTCTAACTTCCTACTATTTTCTAGCTATATCATATGACCCCGATTTTGCCTTTTATCAAAAACAGGAGAAAATCTGTGGATGCAGGAAATCCTAACAACACATGCACAAAATACTAGAGAAACCTAGGAGGCCAATAATATTACCGGACAAACAAGCAGGAACAATTCCGCCAATAGATAAAACTATTCCCAACACACAAATGTTCCTCGACCAGTGGAGCACCTCACTACCGGTATTGCTTGTGTAACCAGTCAGACAAACAAAAGATTTTCTCTGTCAGTCAGTTTCCAAATTTAGTTACTCTGTTATTCATTGCCACGCCACGCTGCTCATTCCCTTCTCTTCATCAACGTTTTACCCTCTCCATCGGCCAGAGCTCCAAACTCTGCCCTGTGCAGACCTGCTTCTGGTTTCTGACCCTGCTTCGATGAACATCCAAAATATGCTTCTGCTTTCTGTTTTCAGCGTTTAAAGCACAGGGTTGTTTTCTAACATCGCTTTAGAAGCAGGGAAAATGACCCAGAATGTGGAAATGAGTCGAGATTAAGAAGGTTAACTATCAATGCCATTCTTCCTCAGTCCGGTGATTGGAGGGGCGAAGAACATCTCACAGAGATCTGCAGTGAGCTCGACTTTTCAGTCTGCAGAGAATTCAAGGGAAACCCCTTCACCAACAGAGTGGTGACTGTTTGGAGCCAATCACCACAGGGAGAACGAGAGAGGGACAGGGGAGTATTTAAAAGGAGTGTTGTGGAACCGAATCACTGGCGGCGTCCAGCCGGCCAGAGATAACTCTCGACTGTACACTAGGTGTGTTCTAAATTCACTGAGAACCTGAGACAAAGTTTAAAATAGAACCGATTTATTTTTCTCAGATCCAGAATATTGAATTCCAGTGCCATTAAAGGTGAATGTGCAGTAGAAGTAACTCCTCCCATGCCCAGCGACCAGGGTGCAGAACTGGGTGTGGTGAGCAGCAGCAATAATTGCTGAGTTCAACACCAACAGTCACTTTCGAAATTGCATTCAGCAACGGGGATGGACAAATATCCATAATGCAGCTTATTGAAACTTTCTCCCGAGTGTGAAACCGGTAGCTTTTCACAAGGTTAGGTTGCAGACTGAATCCCTTTCTCCATTCACAGCAGGTGAACAGCCTCTCCCCAGTGTGAACTCAATTATGCTCATTTGGTGGAGATCGCTAAGAGAAACTCTTCCCAATTGTTTGAGCAGGTGATCAGCCACTACCTAATGTGAACTCGCTGTTGTTTCAGTAGATGAGATGATTGTGTGAACGCCTTACCACAGTCTGAGCAGTAGAATGGCCTCTCCCCAGTGTGAACTGACATGTGTACCAACAGGGAGGATAACAGAGTGAATCCTTTCCCACAGTCTGAGCAGGTGAATAGCCTTTCTCCAGTGTAAAATTTCAGGTGTATCTGCAGCTGAGATGACTGAGCGAATCGCTTCCCAATTTCTTAGCAGGTGAACGGCCTCTGTACCGTGTCATCTCGCTGATGACTCTGTAGTTGGAACGATTGAGTGAATGTCCCCCCACAATCTGGGCAGGTAAATGGTTTATCCACAGTGTGAATTGACTTGTGTGTCAGCAGGTGTGATAATAATGTGAATCCTTTCCCACAGTCTGAGCCGGTGAAATACCTTTCTGCAGTGTGAAATGACGGGTGTTTCAGTAGGTGAGATGCCTGAGAGAATCCCTTCCCTCAATCTGAGCAAGTGAACGTCCGCTCAGTGGTGTGAACACGCTGGTGAGCCATTAGTTCAGATGACCGATTGAATCTTTCCCAACAAATTCAGCAGCTGACCAGCCTCTGCCCAGTGTGAACTGAATGGTGTGTCCACAGTTGGGATGACTGACTGAATCTCTTCTCACCCACAGTACAGGTGAATAGCCTTGTCCCAGTGTGAACTTGCTGATGTACAATCATGAGATGACGTTGTATCCCGACAGTCTGAAAAGGTATACGGCATCTCCCATGAGTAAACTGACATGCATTCCAGTCTCTCAGATGATCGATTGAATTCTTCCCCACAGTCTGAGCAGGAATGATGATTAAGTGAATCCCTTATTTCACTTCTTAAATATCTAGACAGAGACAACAAAACTGGTGTGTTGTGGTCGAGCTTAACGTGGACAAATTCCCTGTCATTTTTTAACATGTAAGAAGATTTACAAAATCCATCAATGGGTGAAGGACAACATTTGAGATGAGATCACTTTATTTGCGAAGATGAGATCTGGCAGTGCACTTTTGCAGTGGGTTTCAACACAAGAGAAGTCATCTTCAATTTGGGCACAGGGCTGGTATCTCGAATGACCATCAGATTTTCTGATGCTCTTCCTGTCTCTGTAAGAATGAGGCAATTCTGCCATCTCCAATCTGTGACCTAGCTCAGTTTAACTCTCTCCATTGGCATTATTTCCTGCTCCCACTGAGTTGTATGGGTGCCTGACCACACAATAAGTCAAACACTCTCACACATATATCCTTAGTTAACATGCAGCTGGGATTTATTTTTTATGTACTGTTAATTTAAAGACCCACAGTTTAACACCATGAAAATATCTCCTACTCAGATGTATGTTTGGTCTGCAGAGTTGTTAAAAGGAATTAGAGTAAATATTAGTATTATTTAAGGTTCTTGTCTCAGTTACAGAAAGTATTAAAAGAAGCCCTTTGGCCCATCCAATTGGTGCTGAGCATTTTAAACTGTCTTCTCCCATACCCGTACCATTCAGGTACCTATGCAAACCACTTAAATGTTGAAATTTATTTCGCATGCACGAAATGTGTTGGCTGCTCATTCTACAACCGGATGACAATCGGTGTGAAGAAGTTCCCCCTCATGTTCACATAAATTCTCACCTTTCACCCCTAACCCATGGCCTCTCGTTGTCGTCCCGCCCCATCTCAGCTGTAAAAGGCAGCTTGGATTTACCTCTATACCCCTCATAGTTATGGTATATCTCCATAAAAGCTCCCCTCAATCTTAACGTTCTAAGGAATAAAGTCCTGACCGGTTCAATCTCTCCTGATAACCCAAGTCTTCCAGACCTGGCAACATCCTCGTGAATTTTCTCTGAACTCTTTCAAACTCTCTTACATCTTTCCTGTAGGCTGGTGACCAATACTGCACACACTACTCCAAATTAGGCCTCACAAATGTCTTGTACAAAGTCAACATACCATTCATCTCCTGTACTCAGTACTTTGGATTATGAAGGCCAATGTGCGAAAATCTTTCTTTCTGTCCCTATCGAACTGTGACACCACTTTCAATGAATTATGGACCTGTATTCCAGATCCCTTTCTCTACAGCACCGCTCAGTGCTCTACCAGTCACTGTGTAAGACCTTGGTCCTTCCAAATGCAAAACCTCACACATAGAACCATAGGACATTACAGCACAGAAACAGGCCTTCTGGCCTTTCTTGGCATTGCCAAACCATTTTTCTGCCTAGTCACAGCCCAGCCCATATCCCTCCTACACCTCTCAGCCATGTACCCGACTAAGGTTTTCTTAAATGTTAAAAATGTGCCCGAATTTACCACTTCATCTGGCAGCTCATTCCAGACTCTCACCACTCTCTGTGTGTAGAAGCCCCACCCCCCATGCTCGCTTTAAACTTTTCCCCCTTCACCTTTAACACATGACCTCGGTTTTTTTGTTTCTTCCCTAGCCTCAATGGAAAAAGTCTGCTTGCATTCTCTCCATCTATACCCATCATAATTTTATATACCTCTGTCAAGTCTCCCCTCATTCTTCTACGCTACCCGGAAGAGACTCCAAACCTATTAGTTCTTTCTCTGTAACTCAGTTTCTCAAGTCCCGGCAAGATCCTTGTAAATCTTATCGGCACTCTTTCAGCCTTATTAATAGCCTTCCTGTAATTCAGTGACCAAAACTGCAGACAATGTTCCAAATTCGGCCTCACAACGGAACAAGATGAGCTATCCTCTAATCCTCCGGCACCTCACCCGTAGGTACCGGCATTTTAAATATATCAAGGTCCGAGGGAATAACCTGTCAAGTCCTGGGGATTATCTACTCTGATTTTTCCTCAAGATAGCAAGCAGCTCCTCCTCTTCAATCTGTATATGCTCCATGAACTCACTACTTGTTCGCCTTATTTCCATTGACTCCATGACAGTTGCCTTAGTAACTACAGGCGTATCTAAGACCTCCCTAAGATCTAAGAAGTGATGGTGCTGGAGTCCGGTTTTTCAATATGCCCTGAGTTGTTGTGGCAGCCGAGATCGACGGCCGGAACCAGGGACGCGATGCAAAGACCATGCTCTGGGGTCTGCAGATGGAAGTTCTTGTGATCCTTGCAGGACGTGATAAAGCGAAAAAAAAAACGGCGATCGCACGCATGGATCCGACGGAGGAAGAAATAACGGACAGGTCCATTGCAAACGGAGAAAAATGTGTCCCGGAGGCGTGGAAAGGATTGTGATAGGGATGCCAGGTACCTTCTCATGGTGGACAGTGTCGCCATCAGAGCTCGACGAGAGAAACAACGGGAAGCAAAGTCAATTAAATGTGTGCACCTGGGATCCTCAGTAGGTCCAAACTGAGAAGCTCGAAAATGGATCCCGAAGCCAACTGGAGTCAGTTGGCGGCGGAGACAAGTTCCAAGGAATGATGTATGGCTGTAATAGGTTAGTCCAGACGAAGAGACTCCGCCCAAAACGTCGACAGTGCTTCTCCTATAGATGCTGCCTGGCCTGCTGTGTTCCACCAGCATTTTGTGTGTGTTGTCCTAATAGGAAATCTAATATTGCATCCTCCCTAGTCGGTAGCTCTATATATTGATTTAGAAAACTTTCCTGAATATCTTTTACAAACTCTAAACGGTCTAGACCTTTAACAGTATGGGAGTCCCAATCATATGTGGAAAATTAAAAACTGTACTATCACAATTTTTTTCCTCCAGTTGTCTGCTATCTCTCTTCAGATTTGCTGCTGCAATTCTTGCTGACTATTGGGCCGTCTATAATACACCCCCATAAATGTGGTCATAGCTTTCCTGTTTCTCAGGCCCACCCATATGACTTCAGTAAACAAGCCCTCTAATTTATCCTGCCTGAGTACTGCTGTATCATTTTCCCTGACCAGCAATGCCACACCACCCAGCGCTTCACCCCACTGCCTCTATCTGAAGCATCTTAACCGTGGAACTTTAAGCTGCCAGTCCTGTCCCTCCTGTAGCCAAGTTTCACTAATGGCTACAAAGTCATAATTCGAAGTGTCCATCCACGCCATCAGCTCGTCAGTCCTCCCCACAATACTCCTCACATTGAAATAGACACTCCTCAGAAGGTTATTACCACCAAACACACTCCTTCTATTTGTGAATTTGCTTGAAGCTTTTATATCATTTATTTTCAGCCCTGCTCCACTATCTATTCTGGCACTCTGATTCCCAATCCCCTGCAAATCTATTTCATCCTAACCCCCTCCCCACCAATAGCACTAACAAACCTCCTGTATTGGACCCCCTGTAGTTCAGGTGTGTCCTCTCTCTCTTGTACAGGTCCCATCTGCGCCAGAAGAGGTCCCAATGATACTGAAATCTGAAACCATGCCCCCGACACCAGTCCCTCAGCCATGTGTTCATCCTTCGGAGCATCTATTCTTACCCTCACTAAGATGTGGCGCAGTTAGCAGTCCTGAGACTACCACACTCGAGGACCTGCTTTTTTACTTCCTACCAAATTCTCTATACTCTCTCTTCAGGACATCCTCACTCTTTATGCCTAAGTCATTGGTAGCGATGAGTACCATGATATCTGGCTGCTCAACCTCCCATGTCGGAACAACATGAGTTATCCTCCAATCCTCCGGTACCTCACCCGTTGATACCGACATTTTAAATATATCAAGGTCCGAGTAATGATCAGAGACATCCCTAACCCTGACACCATGGAGGCAAGAAATCATTCGGGAGTCACTTTCGCGACCACAGAATCTCCTGCCTGTACCTCTAATTATCGATTCCCCTATTGTCTCCATTAAATTCTATTTTGCGTTTCTCAACCCATTTTTCCAGCTGGTCCATATCTCACTGCAATTCAGGATAGTATTCTTTGCTGTCCACTGAAACCACACTCATGGAGTCCTCCATAAACTTGCTGATCCAGCTAACCACGTTAACATCTAGACTACTGATATAGATGACAAACAACAACAGATCCAGCACTAATTCCTGTGGCACAGCACTAGTCACAGGACCCGTCAGAGAGGCAACCATCTGCTACCACACTCTGGCTTCTCCCAAAGCCAGAGTCTCATCCAATTTGCTAACTCATCTTGAATGTTAAGTGACTGAACATTCTTGATCAACCTCCCAAATGAGAATTTGTCAAGTGCTTTGCTAAATTCCATGTAGACAACACTCACTGTCTTGCCTTTATCCACTTCCCTGATAACTTCCTCGAGAGTTTCTATAAGTTTGGTTAGACATGATCCACCATGCACAAAACCATGCTGTATATCCTTAATCTTTCCACATCTATCCAAATTCTTAAACATCCGTTTCCTGTACATAACTTTCCAATAACTTTCCCCCACTGATGTCAATCTCGCCAATGTACAATTTCTTAGTTTATTTTTACAGCGTTTCTTGTACAGCGAAGCAGCTTTGACAGTTCTCCAATCCTCCACTCCATCACCCGTCACTGAAGATTATTTAAATATCTGTGTCTGGGCCCCGACAATTTCTGCACTTGTCCTCCGCAGGTTCCTAGGGAACAACTTGTTAATCCCTGGGGATTTATCCACACTAATTTGCATTACGACAGCAAACACCTCCACCTCTGTAATCTGTACAGGGTCCATGAAGTTATTGCTACTTTGCCTCACTTTTATAGACTGTGTCCATCTCCTGAGTAAATAACCATGCTAAAAAAAATCTCCCCCGTATATTTTGTCTCCTCGTATGGATTACTGAGACCTGTATATTTCAATACAAGCAGCTGTTTAGGAAAGCGGATGTGTTGATTGTATGGAACACCTCTGCGGATAGGCCGTTTTCGGCGATGATCTCATGTTCGAAAGCGGCGTTCTCTTGCACCCAGTCTCTGCCAAAAAAAGCAGAATCTTTTGCTCTCACTCGCGCCTGTATTTTAGCTTACGCGTAAAGAGCCAATGTTTATGCAGACTCTCGCTGCGCATTTGGTGTGGCCTTTGATTTTGGACAACTCTAGGCACAGCGGATTTTTCTCACCTCCTCTGGGACCCTCATCTAGAATGCTGTGTATGTGAAGAATCTCCTCCAGGCTATACTCTTCCCCGAAAAAACTGACCTTTATAAATATTCGGCTCACCTATCAGACGACTTTGTAGTGACTAAAGGCATCAGGGCTGACTTGGCAGCTAAACAGGATGCGAAGGAGACAACTATCATAGTTTCCACTACTGAGCGATTGGCATTCACCACGACTAAATCGCCATTAGTGTAGGGCACTCCAGGCAGGGTTACAATTCAAAAGCTCCAGGGGGACGCCCCCATCAGAAAACAACTCTGAAAGACACACGGATCTGCGCATTCGCTGTCCAGAAGGTCTCTGGCAGACCCCAGTTGGCCAAGTTTGCATTCCGGATGCTTTGTTACCACTGCTTTTTGATTGCCTGCATACAGACACCCACCTTGGCAAGGAGGGGATACATAGTATTTCGCTCCGCACGTCGTGGCACTCAAGGCTGGAGGAGGCTGCCACAGCACAAGTACAAGCCTGTTTTATCTGCCAAATGACAAACGCGGCAAGAGGGTGTAAATTGTGCCGATGGAAAAACCCCCTTGCCAACTGTTCCTTTTGAATGTAATCAGCTTCATTTCATTGAATTACCGCGTGTACACAGTTATAGGTACTGTGTAGCGATTGTAGATGTGTTCAGTAAATGGATTGAAGCCTTTCCGACGACCAATGGTTTCCATGGTTGTGAGGTTGTTACTTATAGAAATTATGCCAAGATTTGAGGAACCCAGACAGATAATTTTGGACTGAGGCCCTCATTTTGTGGGAGAAGTTAATAAAGAGCTATGTGAACTGCTGCTCATTGAACAACAGTTCCAGTGTGCCTACCACCCGATGGCTGCATGAATAGTGGAACGGGCTAATGGCACCTTGAAAAATAAGCTGACTAAGATAATGTCCGAAACCGAACTGAGCTGGCTGAAGGTCCTTCCGTTAGCTTTATACCGTTTGAGAATTACCCCACATTCCACTACAGGGGTATCTGCAGTTGAAATTGTTTATGGGGGTCCTGGAAGGACCCCATGGGACGCCAACACTCACCCAAATTTACCTTAATGTAATGGAGGATGAATTGCAGAAGAACTTCTGTCAATTAACGTCCTCTCTAAAGTTTCTCCACTCCCAGGCAAAGAATACCCTTAAGGATTCCGAAGGGCAAGTAGCGGAATGCTCGGAGCTGAAAATCGGAGATTCGGTACTGATCAGGGATTGGTGGCGTCCCAAACTTGGACCCCGGGTAAAGTAGAAGGCCAAGAACGTAGGATAATTCTCAGTGACTATAAAAGACGGCTTCCTGGCTGCAATTAACTATTTAAGGACTCACTTATTTATTGTGTGTTACGATTGAAGCCTTAGAGGATAACTTGTATTATCAAGTACATGAACGACTGCACAGTAACCGTACTGCTTGTTATCCTTCGACACTATCTGTGGAAGCACTGTTTGTCGCTGTTTGTAATGGGACTCATGTGTCAGCTGGTTCACGGACTTTTGAATACCGCGCTATGCATCAAGAGGAGTATTGATGGCATGATACAATCGTACTTCGTAAGAAATATTGCTATCGGACAAAGCCCGGATACGTGTTCCATTTTAACGGCACCTATACTACGGCCACCACCACACCACCTACCCTCATTGCGGTGGGAACCATTGGACCACTCTGTAACCTGCCCCCGGAAGGCTCATATCCGGCGAAGACTAGTAGCTCGAGCCGTGCATAAGGAATTCTGTGGTGACTAGAGGAATCCCGTTACTCTGGTCTCTTCTCTGGGCTATGGGATCCTGAGCGCGCTCTCTCTCTCTCTGGGGGTTCGGCAGGAGCCATAGCCTCAAAGAACTGTAACTACCTAATGTGTGTGCTAACGGCATTGGGAAACAGTACGGTGTAAGGACTGGAGGCTGTTAACAGGGAATTGGTTGAGTTATGACTCTACGCGGAGCAAACCAGGTATACTGTGGATTATCAACTGGTTGAGCAGGGAGGGGTCAGCGCCATAATCGGAGACAAATGCATCACCCTTGTTACTGATGAGTCTTACAATGTAATCCATGCTATCCAGTTCCAATCAGAAACAACGATGGCTTCAGGCAAGGTCCAAGGAAGGAGAGAGCTGGATAGGGTGGTTGCCAGGAATGATGAAGGGAAAGGTAAACTGAGGTAGAGGGATAGGTAAATGTGGGAATGCATTAAGCGGTATGATTAGCCTCTGATCAATTGTCTTATAGGTACCTGATGTTACAGAGCAGTCAGTAAGAAACTCTACCCGGCAACAGGGGACGCACTAGGTTGTTTAAAAGTGCTAATCATAACTAAATATGGGTATGGTATGATTGAAGGTGCATATCCTGGCATAACTAAATATGGGACAGAACGTTCGAGAGTAGGGGGAAGTGTCAAGTGGAGGTGCCAATATGAAGAATTTATGTTGTATCCAGGCTAGCCTTGGCAGAAATACTTATAACTAACCAATAATGATATTACATCTAATTGTATATTAGCATGTAATCGAAATTATTCTGAAACTGTATTAACTCGTGTAATTATAGTATTTCCTGTAATGATCAATGTAATAAATTGTGTAGAATTGTGTTGGGGGCAGGGCAGTGTCCGGACTGTCTCTTTGGGAGATCAGTCTGTAAATTCCTCCATAGCATGTTATGAATAAAGAGTGAAGTTTGACGAAGTATCGCTTGTTTTGTGGTTTTCTTGCATTCTCTGTACCTTGCGCTGTTGTATCAGGTCGATTCGCCTTTGACACTCTCAAATGGCCCCTGTAGAAAGTACTTGAGATTTGAGAACCATACCAATCTTCTTCAACAGTCCGAGGTGGAAGAGGTGCTGTTGTGCCATTGTCACCACACGGCTGGTATGTAAAGACCAGGTGATATTCTGGCTGACGTGCATGTCGAGGAGCTTAAAGTAGTTCATCCTCTCAACAGCAGATCCATTGAGTCAAAAGAGTTCGTCCAGTTGTCCACAACAAGCTCATTTGTTTTTCCGACATTTAGGGAGAAGTTGTATTCTTGACACTAATCAGTTGTTCAGACCTCAGTTAGAGTCAGCAACCAAATGGTTCAGCATGGTGCGATGAAAGTGCTGAGCTGTGTATATCACAATGCAAGAAGCATCGTTGGAAAACCAGACGAGTCCAGGACAGGGAATTATGATATTGTAGCCATTATTGGGACTTGGTTGCACTCAACAGTCTGAGTGATTTAGAGGAACAAATTTGTAGAAAGATCGCAGACTATGCCAAGAAGCAAAGGTTGAGATTGTAAGCGATTTTAAATTTCCATTTATTAACTAGCACTCCAATACTGTAAAAGGACGAGAAGAGGTAGAGTTTGTCAAATGTGACCTTAAGCAGTACGTAGAATTTCCGACTTAGAAGTGGGCAATAAGCTATTAGGAAGTGATCCAGGGAAGCAGATAGAGATTAGTGTAAGGGAACGCTTCGTAACCAGTGATCGTTGCTACGTATTCAGGCAACAATAAATATATGAGATTCGCAAGGGTTTACATAACAAACAACACGTTTATTAAACACTGAAAACAATCCCCCCAAAAGAAAACAAACATTAACGTAACCGGAAATCAGCTGCTGTGCGGCAGCTTAAACAGTTCTTAAAGCGATGCAGCTCAAACAGTTCTTAAAGTGAGGTTGCAAAAACTGTTCTTTTAAGAGGGATTGCCACAAGTTCAAAATGCTCACGGTCCATTGAAAAGGAGAGACTTTATAAGACGATTTAAATTCTCTTTCACATCGCTTTGCTTCGATCCCCGACGTCGAACTTTTCCCATGAACAATATACGAAACGAAACGGCTTAAAGGCACTGACTTCCTTTATCACACTGTCCTCAATCTTCTGCTATCCCGCAGAGATTAACAATAGAACAGTCAACGAATTCCGTCCGAATAAGGATTAAACAAGGTTGAACCCGTTTCACCGTCGAAAATCGATTCTCCTCGATCTTTAACTCCCGAACTCCGATCTTCACTCTCCACTGATCCTCAACTAGCAGTATTGTATTGAAACTGCTGGCAATGACCTTTTAAACTTTAGGCATTAGATAAAAACTTCATCCTTCAACTAAACTGCGTCATCACATTAAATCACGCAGTGGCATGAAGTCAACATGGCAAATCCAGCCACGAACTGCCCCTCCTCACATGGTGGGGTCTTCCTTTTATACCCTGTAAAAAAAGAAAAAAACTGTCACATTATCTCTACTGGCGGGAAAATTACATCACTCCGCCATCACAAGAACATTACCTCAAGTCCGGTATAGCTTCAACCCCAGTCACGTGACAAGGGTACCACTGTCATGTCACGAGTACATAACATCGTAATGCCATGAGATTCCAAAAACATAGAGAAAAAAGAGGTCTGGACCAAAGGTTGAGATTCTAATTTGGAGAAAGGTCAATTTGGATGTTATCAGAAAGGATCTGACAAGTGTGGATTGGGACAGGCTGTTTTCTGGCAAAGGAGTACTTGGTAAGTGGGAGGCCTTCAGAAGTGAAATGTTGAGTTGTGTAGAGTTTTTTAAGTGTCTTCCAAAATGAAAGTTGAAAGGTAACTGTTGCTGGAAACCTTGGTTTTCAAGGGACTTTGAGGCCCTGCACATATTGTTCCTCTAAATGCCTCAGGCTGTTGGGTGCAAACAAGACTCATTAATAGCTACCGCGCAATATCATGATTCCATACGCTGAGCTCCTCTGAATTTTTTTTAGTCAGCTTCTGTTAGTTTCTAAAAGCTTCCCAATGCTTTGGCTCTATTATTTGCGCTCTCTTTGACTTTTCAGTTGTCTTTGGCTTCTCATTTCAACCACTGCTGTGTCCTCCTGCCTTTAGAGTGCTTATTTGGGATGTATCTAACATGTACCTCCCGAACTGCTCCCAGAAACTTCAGCCATTGCTGCACAATCGTCATTCCTACCTGTTTCCCCTTGAAATCAAGCTTGGCCTGTTACTCAGTCAAAGAAGTTCAGTGCAGACACAAGCCATTTGTCTTGTCTAGGCAATGTTGATAACATTTAAGCTCTCTAACGCGATGACCTGCACTGTGACTATAGCCCTCCATATCGCTGTCATCTACGTACCTATCAAGCTTCTCTTAAAAGCTGAATTCGATCACACATGCACCACGCGCTGACATCTCATTCCACACTCTTACAATCGACTCAGTGAAAAGATTTTCCAAATGTTCCCATATAATATTCATTAAATGATGAAGCCGCTTAATCATGACTCTGGTTGTAGTCCCACCCAAATACCCTGATAATTTTGAATACTTTCAGAAAATCCTCACGGCAATGTGTAATATCCTTGTTTATGTTTAGAGCCTGTTTTAGGTGTATAAGTTCATCAGGGACATTGATCGTGTGGATAGACAAAGGCTTTTCCCAGGACTGAAATTGCTAGCACGGGGGGGCTTAGTTTTAAGGTGCTTGGAAATAGGTACCGAGGGATATCAGGGGTAAGTTTTTTTATCACACAGAGAGTAGCTGGTGCATGGAATTCACTGCCAGCAGTAGTGGTTGAGGCAGATACAATAGGGTCTTTTAACAGCCTCTTACTTAGGTACATCAAGCTTAGAAAAGTAGAGGGCTATGAGCTAGGAAAATTCTTGGTCGAGTAGGTTACATGCTTGGCACCAAGATTTTGTGTTGAATGGCCTGGAATATGCTGGAGATTTCTATGTTCTATGTTGAAAGGCGAAATAGCTTTGAACGTCCTTCAGTCCTCTGATAGCATCCCTGTAACGAACGATGATTTATTTATCTTTCCTAGGGTCCAGACCGTTTCTGCGCTTGCCTCCTGCAGAGTCCCAGGGTGCACCTTGTCCTGCCCTGCAGATTTATCCTCCCTAATCTGCCTCAGGATAGCAAACATCTCCACTTCTTTAATTTGTACAGGGAACACGATTTTACAGCCGCTTTTCCACACTCCCATAGACCCTTTGTCCTCAGTCAATAGAAATTCAAAGGATATTTAAGATCTCCCCTATCTGCTTTGGCTGCACAGTTGGGTTGCCATTTCTGTCTTCCAGCGGACTGTGCTTATGGTGCATCCTTTTGTTCTTAATCTATCTGTAGAATTCCTGAGGATTATCCATAATCTTTTCTGTGAGGGTAACCTCATGCCTTATTTTAGCAACCCTGATTGATTTTTTATGTGTTCCCTTGCATAAGAGCCTGCCTGCTTATCTCTGTATGCAACTACATTTTGTGATTTACCAGGGTCTCCATAACTCTTGAAAAATTAGGTTCCCTACAGTTTCTATCTTTACCGTTTATTCTGACAATCACATACCTACATTGTATTTTCAAAATTCCACTTGGAAGGTCTTCCACTTACCAAGCACTCCTTTGCCATAAAGCAGCCTGTCCCAATCTACAGTTGCCAGATCCTAGTGTCATAATTCCAGGTGTTGTTCCATACTATGAACACATCCTCTTTACTACACAGCTCCTTGTATTGAAATATACAGGGCTCAGTAATACATACGAGGAGATAAAATATATGGGGGAGATATTTTTGGCATCGGTATTTACTCAGGAGATGGACACAGTCAACAAAAGTGAGGCAAAGTAGCAATAACTTCATGGACCCTGTACAGATTACAGAGGAGGAGGTGTTTGCTGTCGTGATGCAAATTAGTGTGGATAAATGCCCAGGGATTAGCAAGTTGTTCCCTAGGAACCTATAGAGGGCAAGTGCAGAGTTTGTTGTGGCCAGACACATTTACTTAAATAATCTTCAGTGACAGGTGATGGAGTGGAGGATTGGAGAACTGTCAACGTTGCTTCGCTGTTCAAGAAATGCTCTAAAAATAAACTAAGAAAATGTACGTTGGTGAGATTAACATCAGTGGGGGAAAGCTATTGGAAAGTTATGTATAGTAAACGGAGTTCTAAGTATTTGGATAGATGTGGAATGACTAAAGATAGACAGCATGGTTTTGTGTATGGTGGGCTATGTCTAACCAATCTTATAGAGACTCGAGGAAGTTATCAGGAAAGTGGATGAATGAAAAACAAGTGGGTGTTATCTGCATGGACTTTTGCAAGGCACTTGACTAAGGCTCATATGGGAGGTTGATCAAGAATGTTCAGTCACTTAGACACTGAGTCACTGGCTATAGGAGAAGTGAGAGTGCGGTAGCAGATAGTTTCCTTTCTGATGGGGGCCAGTGACTAGTGATGTGCCACAGGGATCAGTGCTGGATCTGTTGTTGTTTGTCACCTATATCAGTAATCTGGATGTTAAGGTAGTTAGCTGGATCAGCAAATCTGCGGATGACACCAAGACAGGGGTGTAGGGGACAGAGCGGTAGACTATCATGCTTTGCAGTGAGATATCGACCAGCTGGAAAAATCGGTTGAGAAACGCAAAATGGAATTTAATGGAGACAATAGGGGACTCGATAGTTAGAGTTACAGACAGGAGGTTCTGTGGTCGCGAAAGGGACTCCCGGATTGGTTGTTGCCTCCATGGTGCCAGGGTCAGGGATGTCTCTGATCGCAAGCACAGCATTCCGAAATGGGAATGGTACACATCTCTACCAATGACTTAGGAATAAAGAGAGAGGACGTCCTGCAGAGAGAGTATAGAGAGCTTGGTGGGAAGCTAAAAAGCAGGTACTCGAGGGTGGTAAACCCAGGATTGCTACCTGTGACACATCCTAGTGAGAATAAGAATAGATGCTCTGAAGGATGAACACGTGGCTGAGGAACTGGTGTAGGGTACATGGTTTTAGATTTCAGGATCATTGGGACCTCTTCTGGGGCAGGTGGGAACTTTACAAGAGAGACGGGTTACATCTGAACTACAGGTGGAGCAATATCCTTGCTGGTAGGTTTGCTAGTGCTATTACTGGGCGGGGGTGTGGGGGTGGGCGGTGGATAAACTAGATTTGGAGGGGAAAGGGAGACAGAGTGCTAGAATAGATAGTGAAGCAGGGCTAAAGATAAATTATGTTAAAGCTTCAAGCAAATTCACAAATAGAAGGAGTGTATGTGGAGGTAATAATCTTCTGAGGTGTGCCCATTTCAATGTGAGGAGTATTGTGGGGAAGGCCGACGAACTGAGGGCGTGGATCGATACTTGGAATTATGACATTGCAGCCATTAGTGAAACTTGGCTACAGGAGGGGCAGGACTGCAGCTTAAAGTTCCTGGGTTCCGATGTTTCAGACGTGATAGAGGCAGTGGGTTGAAGCGTTGGGCGCTGTGGCATTGCTAGTCAGGGAAAATGTTACAGCAGTGCTCAGGCAGGATAAATCAGAGGGCTTGTTAACTGAAGCCATATGGGTGGACCTGAGAAACAGGAAAGCTATGACCACATTTATGGGGTTGTATTATAGACGGCCCAATATTCAGCGAGAATTGGAGCAGCAAATCTGCAGAGAGATAGCAGACAACTGAAGGAAACATAAAAATGTGATAGTAGGGGGTTTTACGTTTCCACATGTGATTGGAACTCCCATAATTTTAAAGGTGCAGACAGTTTAGTATTTGTAAAATATATTCAGGAAAGTTTTCTAAATCAACATATAGAGATACCGACTAGAGAGCATGCAATATTAGATTTCCTAAGGAAACCAGTTAGGGCAGGTGACGGAAATCGGTGTAGGAGAACACTTTGGTTCCAGTATCACAACACCATTAGTTTAAACATGATCATGGATAAAGGTAAATCTGGTTCTAGGGTTGAAGTTCCAAACTGAAAAAAGGCCAATTTTGAAGAAATGAGGAAGCACCTAAAAAGCGTGACTTGGGACACGATGTTCTCTGGCAAGGATGTCGTTGGTAAGTGGGAGGCCTTCAAAGGAGAAATTTTGAGAGAACAGAGTTTGTACGTTCCCGTCAGGATTAAAGGCGAATTGAACAAGAATAAGGGACCTTGGTTTTCTAGCAATATTGGAACTCAGGTACAGAAGAAGATGTCTGACATGTACAGGAAGCAGAGAGCAAATAAGGTACTTGAGGAGTATGAAAAGTGCAAAAATATACTTAAGAAAGTAATCGGGAGGGCTAAAAGAAGACCTGTGGTAGCTCTGGAAGTCAAGGTGAAGGATAATCCAAAAAGTTTCTGCAGGTATATTATGAGCAAAAGGATAGTAAGGATAATTGATCCTCTTGACGATCAGAGTGGTCGGCTTTGTATGGAACCAAAGTATATGGAAGAGGTCTTAAATACGTCTGTAGTTACTAAAGGGACTGGCATGGAGACAGTGGAAATAAGGCAGTGGATGTTGCCTACATGTACTTCCGTAAGGACTTTGACAAGATTCAGCGTGGGGGGTTAATTAGGAAGGTTCAGTCGCTAGTTATACATGGTGAGGTAGTAAATTGGATTAGATATTGGCTCAATGGGAGAAGTCAGAAAGTGATAGTGGAGGATTCCTTCTTTGAGTGGAAACCTGTGACTAGTGGTGTGCCAAAGGGATTAGTGCTGGGTCCATTGTTATTTGCCATGTATATCAATGATCTGGATGATAATGTGGTAAATTGGATCAGGAAATGTGCTCATAATATAAAGATTGGAAGTGTAGCGGACTGTGAGGAATATTTTCAAAACTTGCAGTGGTATCTGTACCAGCTCGAAAAATGGGCTGAAACAAAGGCAGATGGAGTTTAATACAGACAGGTGTGGGGTATTGCACTTCGGAAGGTCAAACCAAGGTAGAACATGCAAGGTAAATTGTAGGACATTGAGGAGTGCAGTAGAGCAAAGGGACCTGGGAGTACAGATACAATATTCCCTAAAAATGGATTCACAAGTAGATAGGATTGTAAAAGAAAGCTTTTGGTACATTGGCCTTTATAAATCAAAGTATTCAGTATAAGAGTTGGAATGCAATTGTGAGGTTGTATACGACATTGTTGAGACCGAATGCCGTGTATTGTGTGCAGTTTTGGTCACCTAATTACAGGATGGATATTAATAAGGTTGAGAGAATGCAGAGAAGGTCTACAACAGCGTAAACGAATGAGGGAAGATTTGATAGAGGTATATAAAATTATGATGGTTATAGATAGAGTGAGTGCAAGCAGGCTTTTTCCACTGAGGCCGAGGAGAAAAAAAAAATAACAGAAGTCATGGGTTAAAGGTGACGGGAGATAATTTTTATCTCACCTGTGGGGGGGAAGGGAGCCTCTTCACGCAGAGAGTGGTGGGAGTGTTGAATGAGCTGTCAGATGAAGCGGTGAATGTGGGCTTACTTTTGTCATTTAAGAAAAACTTGGACAGGTATGTGGACGAGAGGTGTTTGGAGGGATTTGGCTCAGGGGCAGGTCAGTGGGACTGTGCAGAAAAATGTTTCAGCACAGTCAAGAAGGACCAAAAGGCCTGTTTCTGTGCTGTAATGTTCTATGGTTCTATGGAAAGCAGCTAGCATAATCAACGACCCTTCCCACCCCTGTCATTTTCTCTTCACGCCTTCCATTAGGCAGCAGACAGAAACAAATAAGAAAACACAGCGACAGAAAATGATATTTCCAAAGTAAAAAAACGAAAATAATCCACTCTTTCAGCCTTCACCCCCTTTAATATGACACACCAAGTCATCACTGGTGCATCCAATTAGTTTTAGAAATCGTATAACTAGTTAAATGGAGATCAGCGAATGCAGTCAGGCTGTTTCAATTGACTGTCATAAATATACACCGGGTCCAAATACTCAGTGTAAAGGTTATTGAAAAACCAAAAATAAAAATGATTAAGCACCCAGACAACAGTTGTTTATGTGCTGTCTCTCCCATCTCGGCACTGAAGCTTGTAACCCCTTCTGCATTATCATAGGTCAATTAGTGGCTTCCATCTCTCATCCACTTCTTGTACGACCTCTCTTTTTTTGAGTACAGCCTGCTCTTGGCAGTTCTGCAGCTGTGCCGTCTTGTTCCCATTTTTTGATGATTGATTTAACTGTTCTTCAAGGGATATTCAATGACTTGGAAATATTCATGTAACCATTTCCAGACTCTCTTCACAATAACCTTTTCATGGCTTTAACGATTTTATTGGTTTACTGTCCTGTGATCAAGGCAAATAGACAGGATTTAGATAGAAAAATGGCAAAGATGCATTTCACTACATTTCAATGTAAATGGGACAAATAACGATAATCTTTAAAAAGATTAGAAAAAATCTTCCTTTAAAAATTAAGAGTTGAGGGCAGTAGATATGTTTCACCATACAAAATCCTGGGATTAATTTTCTTGCATACTCAACAAATCTATGGAATAATGACTGTTATCTGTTCTATAGAACATAACTATAACGGAATCCATGAAAAACTGGCCAACTAGGTTGCTCGACCAGAGTTAGGCAGACAGCAAACTGTGCAAATGCAAAAAGAAGAAAGACTAACTAAACAAGCAGTTAATATGCAGAATATGAGATGAGGTGTCCTGGAACGAAAGTTCATTAGCTGTAAGAATATTTTGCATTGGCATATTTGACCTCTTGAAATTAATGCTAACGTTTGATTTTTCTTCCTTATCACCGAATCATACTGCAAGTTAGATTTCCTACAGGAGGACCCAACGTCTCTTTCCACCTTTGATATATTTTTTAAAATGTTTAACCTGCTCAGAAAGTATTCTACGCCATTACTGCTTATGTGCATGATCATACAGTTCACTGAATGATATTCTTATCTTCCATTTCTGTGCCCTTTCTCTCAATCTGTTTATCCTTCAGCAGACTGCCTGCTTCCTCAACTCTACCTGCCTTCCATTTACCTTCGAATTGTTTGCAAACTTGACCAAGAATCCATTAATTTTGTCGTCCAAATCACTGGCTTATCCATAACAAGAAGTGTTCCAGTAGTCCCCTGAATCAGTCAAACTGAGTTCATCCACATGACCTGTCAAGGTTCTTCCACTGAAGCAAATGCAGTTTAAACCAAGTGTATTTCCTCTCCTTTGTCTGTAACTATTTCTATACAGTTGACGAAGGATGTCCTTATTGTCAAAAATATTCTCTCCTGCTCAGGGTCACACTGACAGCAATTCGCATTTACGCTATTCTAAGTATCACACGCAAATCCCAAGAATATTAGTCCCTCACCAGTTCAGTAGAAATCTATCTCTTGTGTACAAGTCTCCCTACCACAGAAGAAATTGCAGTAATCCAGTAACTTCAATCTTTCCCCCGCCTCAGCCCCTCAGTCAAATACTCATCTGAATCATCATTCTATTTCTGTCCTCACCAATATGTGGCACGTGGTGTAAT
Source organism: Hypanus sabinus (assembly GCF_030144855.1). NCBI lineage: Eukaryota > Metazoa > Chordata > Chondrichthyes > Myliobatiformes > Dasyatidae > Hypanus > Hypanus sabinus. The sequence goes on along the minus strand of NC_082706.1, from coordinate 58,658,727 downwards.
CTAAAGAATACTGTTTTTGAAGTTGAGTTTTTTAAGTTCTTTCCTAATTCCCACTATTCACTTAGTACAAGCTCAACCCTCTTTATACCAAGTTATATGCACCACTTGTAGTCGGGTAGTTTATGCAGCCGCTCAGACTCTTTCCTAACCCTGGTAATCAAGAGGCAACACACCATCCTGGATCTCCTTCACAGTCACAGACTCTTGCGTCTTCTCGCCAATACTGCCCAGACTGATGCAGTCCTCCTCCCCTGGGCATCGGAAAAACTGTCAGTGCCAGCAACCTGGCTGTTGCTGGTGTTCCCCCATCAGTAAACAAAACGCGTATGGGTTGTCAGGGGAATAGCCACTGGGGACATTGTACTGTCCGACTCTGTCTCTTGTCTCTCCTGATGGTCACAAAGCTTATCAGCATCGTACACCTTAGGTGGGACTATCTCGTTGAAGGATCTGGTCTCACTGTTCTAGATGAGCCCAGGTCTGTCGACCTCCACCTCCATTTCCTTCACACGTTCAGTCAGGATCTACAGCTGGTGAATGTCCCTCATGTGAATTTGCAGGGGACACTGACCGACTCGTCGATTTGTCACATCTTGAGGCTGAACACGTCACTGGCATTACTGCCATTCTTGCTACTTCACCATGGAGAGAGGATCTGAGAAAAAAAAAGACAACTCTAAAACTTCATGTCCTAGAGTATGCCATTTTTCTGCCTACATTTCTAGCTGGTCTACGTTCTGCGAATCCTTAGGCAATCTTTCTCACTATCGAAAGCTGCACAACATTTTTGTGTCACCTATGTAGTTTCCTGGTTTGTCACTATAACTCTTGTTAACAGGGCAAACAACATTGGCCCATCTGTATTTGTCTGCAGCTACATGTGTAATTTAAAATTAGACTACACAGATTCTGTTCAAAACCCCAGAAATCTGCAATCTTGCCTTATTCACTCAATAACCTGGAATAAATTCTATTCCGCCCTGGTTATTTATCCACCTTCATGTACTTCGAGAGTTCCAATGCTCCCGGCGACTTGTTAGCAATATGCGTGGAATATGAGCTTATCCTTCCTGTAGCTTATTGCCCCCATAGCTTTCTGCTTGGTGAATATTGACGTGAAATATTCAGTTAGTGATTTGGTCAATTATTCTGGCTCCAGACATTCTATCACTCTTCCACCACTGAACTGTCTACATTCGTGCTGTCTCTGAAGTGTTCCTTCTGTTTTTTAATGTATGTACAAGGTATTCTCTCCAGGCTTACTCAGCAAACTTATTCCGTATTCCCTACCATCATTCAGCACCTCAGATTATCTGCCTAATTTGCATATTGCTGCATATTCATCAAGGGCATTGTCCAATATCCACTTCCTAAACGTTTCTTACTGTTTCTTTTCCTTATTGACTCCATTTGCAACATGTCTGATCATGCAATGTTCTTAGATCTGGATTCTTGTATTTTCCCCTCAGATGAATTCAGAACCGCTCATCTTTAAATATCTATTACTGGTCAGTTGTGAGTTACAGCTGCTCGCAGTCTCTGCTGTCCCCAGGTCCTGCCAAACATAGATCTCATTAGCTTGCAACACACACAAAATTCTGGAGGATTTCAGCGTCACTGGAAAATAGTAAACTGTCAATATTTCGGGCAGAGGCTCTTTAATAAGACTTTAAAAATGAAATGAAAGGTCTGGATAAGAAGATGGTAGAAGATGAGCATGATGTACAAGGTGTTAGGTGATCATTACCTTGTTCTGAGTTAAGCAAATTCCCCGAAGATAGTGTCCTTCTTTGAGGATGACTGTTATAAAAGGGTCTCCAACTGGAATCCACCCATTACAAGGTCATGCCCCATTGCAAGTTATATTGTGTCCCTTGTGCATCTGCCTTTACCGCCATCCCTAGCAGTAAGCTCCGCACATTTTCTGTGTTTAAAAGTTATGCACAGACATTTACATTGTCCCAACATTTTCCTTCAATCGCATTAAAATTGTGCCTGATTCTTTTAGCAACTTCCATTTTTGGAAAAAATCCTCATTTGATGCCTCCTATCAATTTCAATAACTCCAATAAGTCACTTCTCATCCTGCTTCCTGCCAAAGAGAAAAGAACTATCTTAATCCACCTACGCTAACAAGATATTTTCTGTGAGGTTCAATATTGAAAGTAAATTTATTGTCAAGGTGCAAATGTCACCCTATACATATGGTTGCCGGCATGCACAGTAAATACAAAGAGACACAAATGAATCAATGAAAAACTGTACACATCAAAGACGGACAAAATATCAAATTAGAAAAGACAACAAAATTAATAATTTGTGTAAGTAAACAAAAAGCAAACCAAAATGATAATAGATGTGCAGTAACATTCAAGAACATGAGCTGTGGATTCCCTGAATGTGAGTTCATTGTTGCACTGAGTGACATTATCCCCTCTGTTTCCAAAGCCTGAACGTTGAGGGGTAACAACTATTTCTAAAACTGGATCTGTGGGACCTGAAGCTCCTTCTTGATGGCAGCACGGAGAAGAGAGCATCGCCTGGATGATGGAGTCATTGAACATGGATGCTGCATTCCTGTAGCAGACCAGTCAGGCTACTCTGCCCTATAGATCTAGAGAACATTATCAAAGTTTTAGATCACATACTAAATCTGCACAATCTGACATAATACAGACTGTAAATGCTGGGAAATACTTCCACGATGCCAGCAAATTCCGCTCCTCAGTATCTCTACACTAAGACAATTTCAGCCAACATTGGGGAAATTACAGCTACGCACTATCTGTTGTTTTCACTGCTTTCTAGAAACTGCCTACATTTCTGTTCCTTTTTCTGCAGCTGACATTTCAATAAATCTTTGTAAATTGAAGCACACATCATTCAAGTTTCTCTTTTGTCAAATCTCTGTTACATCTTGAGAGATATCTAGTGGGATTGAGGGGATAGATAGTTTCTATGCATTGAAATCCGTTATCATGGTTGTACACTTCTCTATCCTTGCAGTGATGTGGATGTTCTAGTGTTTAACGGTGGTGTTACAGTGCTGGGTGTCTACTGGACAATGAGCAAACTGTACAGTGTTTTGAGTTTTATTATTCAGTGTTCTGGTAGCGAAGGTCTAGATATTGTAAAGTTCACTGTCCCTGTAGTCAAATGTTGACTGTTCTTGAGCAGTCACATATGCTGGGCATGCTTATACCAGAGATAGACAATTCTCTTTCAGTGCAATACGGGCCAGATGTTGTTACGATTTCTGTTCTTACAGTGCGTAGGCGACAGTTTAAACATCATGCTTAACTGCTGGTGGTCAGTGTCTCCCAATGTACTAAATTCCCCCAAAGGACTTTCCCATCAAAATGGATTGAGAGACCCAACAACACTTCCTCTTTAGTATCAACACGCCGGAGAATATCACCATAACGGCTTTCTCATCACGTTTTCCTCCTTGTTCTTTTCCGTAGTGAGCACCAGTATTCATTATTTACCGCGCGTGCTAACTCTTTCTCCGGTCATAAACTCCCACCTTTGTCCATGAGTGGTCCTGTCCTCTCCCCACTATACTGTTGCTTTCTGTGTATGCATTGGATGCCTTGTAACTCTCATTGATTTATCTTCCTAAATGAGGACATTTTATGGTAACTCTTCACTCCCCGATTCACTGTGTGACTTCTTTCTTGCTTCATGTACGTTCGTCCAAGACCATGTACAATTCCATCTTCCTCGTCCATACGTATGACTCCTCTTACTTTTTTTTTAACAAATACAATATTTCTCATCACCCTTAAGTTCCTGAACGTCCCCGGCTTTCACTACTTTCTTCATAGGACATGGAACTAGTAAATTCTGACGGGCTCGTCTGTACGTGTTTCACACATGTCAAACATTAGCTAACACCAACTCCATCCAGCAACAACTAGTAACATCTGCTCCCAGACAACTTTCTATGGTAACTGTCCAATTCTTCCACAAATTTACAATCATCGACCTGCAGGTCCAAGCATATTCTTATGGATAACCATCTGAAGCCCTCCAGAATTATGAGCTTTAAATCTTTCACAATTACTCTCTAGGTTCATTTCCCAGTACCATGCCAAGTATGTCTCCCTCCCTGGCGCACCATCTACATATACTTTCTGGAAACTTTTCTGAATACACCAAACAAATAATACTCCATCCGCTCAATGTTACTTACGGACTTGTAGCTGTGGTTTGCAACAGCCCCTCCATGTGCCACAAGAAAAGAAAAACATCAGGGTGGCCAGCAAGCTTCCCTGTGAGAATATTACTTCCCCTTTTCACTGCAACCGATCCCTGTTACACAAGGCCCATTTATCCTGGAAGAAAGCCCAATGATCTATGTTCCTGATGCCCTCTCTCCTGCACCAAATTATTAGCCACATATTTAAGTTTACCGACTTACCATATCTTACCTCGCAAGCATGTGGCACCAGAAATAGTCGTGAAATCACCACCCGAGAGTCCATATTTCCCCACTTTATGCCCCAATCCTTAAATTCTCTTGGCAGGAACGTTTCCCTGTTGTTAGTTCTAATAGGGAACATGACCTCTGGCTGTTCACACTGCCCTTTCAGAGAGACACGTAGCTTCTCAGAGATATCCTTGGCAATGGTATAATTGGGGTAACGCATCATCCTGCAATCTCACACATTTACACAGATACTTCTGTCTATACCCCCGCTAAAGCGTTTGCTACATGTGATTCATATTTTTCCATCCGGTGTATTTAAGTGCTTTCTAATAGTCTGTTTGTAATGAACTTTGTTTGAAAAATCATTCACTGGATTCTCCTTTGATTCAGCTCAGGTAATTTACACATGCATTTTCTAACAAAGAAGACTGCAAACCTGTTGAAACCAGACGATATGTTAGAACTCGTAAAACTAATGTCCACAGTAGTAGCTGTACATAATTCAAAGTATTACTTATCATCCACTAAACAATCGGATCTCAGTGACAGAATGGAACCACATATCCAGCAATGTCACACAGCCTGTTCGTTCTCTTTCTCTTGTTCTCTCTTTCACTCTCTCTCTCTCTCTCTCTCTCTTTCTCTGATTCTATTTTTTCTGTCTCCCCCACACGCCCAATCCTTCGCATTCACTCTCGCAACATCCTCCTCGTGTCCTATCCCTCGCGTGCTCTCCCTCACGTCAACTGATGAAGTCTCGCCCAGAAACGTCGACGTAAATACCGCCTGGCTTGCTAAAATTTTCCAACACACCGTTTTGAGCCGAGATCCTTCAATAGGATCTGATTTTGTGTGTGTTGTTTTGTATTTCGAAAGAATGAAGCTTCTCTCATGTTTGTTTTTTTATATCTGTCCATCACGTTGTTTCCATTTACCAACAAATCGGGGATAGAATAGGGACCATAAAGCAGCTGAATTGTAATACTTTACAACATTTCTTTCCCACGTATCATGAGATGTAAAGTCCGATTCAATGGGTATTTCACCGCATTTTTTAGTTCCTCTCGGAATTTACTCTGAGTTAGGGCGTAAATACACGTGTTGGTGCAGGAACTCAGAATCTGCAGCATTGCCGATGTCTGTTCTGCGATGTAAATGGGATCCGTGAAAGAATAAACAAAACTCATTGAAATCCGTCTGTAGATATAAAATATCACCACTGTTCCCCACAACAATATGAAACTACCGGTTATGCTGAAGAGCAATACAATAGATTTGCGTCGGTTCTCCATCTCCCGGTCCTTGTCATTCTCTTCACTCTTTTGACCCCGGAGCCCCCTGCGGGCTCGACTGACCGTCAGAATCCGCCTGACAATCAGAATATTGAGCAGAAAAATCATAAAGAATGGGAGACAAGGGACAAAAATGACGTGAAACATGTCAAATGCCGCCCATGAGGGAGATTTTGTGTAGCTCGGTGTATAAACACAACCCCAAGAAACACCATTAATTATTTCTCTAGGCCCGAATGCAAAGCCCCAGGGGACAGGCTCCAAACAGGTCAGCACACTAACTGTCCCGATAACCACAGCTGCCGTTCTCTCGGTGCAATATTTTGTTTTCAGATTCTCACAGCAAATAGCCACAAATCGATCGACGGTGAAAGCGACAGTCAGCCAGACAGAGGCCGCAGTGCTCACAAAAATCAACCATAGGCCGAATCTGCACACGGGAGTGATAAATAGGAACGATCGGGGAAAATAACTCAAAGCAGTCCACCACAGCAGTGGACTTGAGATAACGACCAGGAGATCGGCCGCAGCCATTCCCACCAGGTAGCGAGTGACACATTTGGACAGACCGCACTTTCCCCGGGACAGGATCACAATCGCCACCACGTTCGCTGGAAGAGAGACAAGGAACAGCAGGTTGAGAAATACTGAGCAGAAGCTAATGAAACAGTTTGAGTGGTTCCTGTAATATTTCCACTTTATTGTTGCATTTAGCGGTGGGAGGATCCAGAGAGAGCGCAGAGCTGGCGGAGACAGAGAAGGAATTTACACAGTAAAATAAATTCAGTATGATCGGAATATGGATTTTTTTCGATGACCGAAATGTGAAATGTCAGTGGAAAGCTAAATCCGTATAACTGCCTGGTCAGAGTCAGTACTGGATGGAACATTTTCTACCGGTGCCTTACACTGTCTAATTCTTCCATTAGACAGTTATCAACTTCCATGTCGATCCCTGTCAGCGAATGAACAGGGAGAAAAAGGAACAGGCGGAGCAAATACAGGAAATGCTGGAAATGCTCATCCAGGCAAAACGGAATACGTGGAAAATCAGTTAAAGTATTTCTCCTCAGAACTGTTCTCAGGGAGATCCCTGACAGTGTGTTAACTTGTTTCTCTTTCCATCGAAGCAGTTTGGAGTGTTTCCAGCATTTCCCGAGTTTGTTCCCTATTCCAGCATTTGCCACCTCACTGAAGTTACAACAGAACATTGACTGATTCTTACAGATAGAGCGCAGTCTGACACAACCTCACAGATAGACATCACGCTTCCCAATGAATCCATCACAAGGAAGCTGGGGAGAGGAATTCAAACTCGGTGCTGTAGTCAGATGTCTGAAACGGTGTCAGGAATAGATATTATAGAGTATATTTCACAGTGCTGATAGCTAGGAAGCACCATGTCGGTTGTGTTAATTGATTCTGCATCGACTTCGTTATGTGTCCATCATCTGCTTTATATCGCAGACAGTCACTAAAAGTCCACAACAGTTTCGTGTTACAACACTAAACTCCTCACATTTGCTAAAGTGTTACTACAGTCGATGGCGTGATTGTTGCTCCTAATAGACAATCACTCACATTCAAATGCAGACAATCAATTGGCATACGGTCCGATAGCTGTACTATCGCAATATTTTCAAATGCAGTGCAGCTACTACAGACCAAAAAACAGAGAGACGTTCATCTCATTACTAGTCACAAACCGCTGGAATAACGCTGCCTGACCCGCTCATCCCACCAAAATTGGCCCATTCCATGAATTCTTGCAGAGGTTTGTTATTAGATCCTAATCCCAGCATCTGTCTTCCCGGTGTTTCGACTCCATTCAGGAAATGCCGAATACCCGGCCTGGAACGTGACAGTTTAATCCAGCGGCGGAATATATCACATGATTGGAAATAAACTTGAAAATCGCCCACGGAAGCTGACACCGCGGCTTACCCGGAATCCCAAAGGCAGAAATAAAAGGATAGTAAATTTCTCGAATCCGCCAGATGACTGGAAAACCCATTTCAGTGAAACTCTGTGATTTCTGTTGCTCCTGTATTCACAGCTCCGGCAGACAGCTGATGCATTCAAAGCGGCCCTGATTTATACAGAGAATCTGTCTCCAGAGATATGGTTATACACCTCACCAACTTTCTGAGTTACAGTTGCTTGAACAAACACTTCAATTCAATACCATTGTCTCTATTGTGAATATTGGGGCGATTGGAGACAAATACATCAAATCTCTTTGGCATTACTTCAGCGGCGTCGCTGGTGGACATAGGCCGGTAGATTTGCTTTCAAAGACTGAACTTTGTCACGCAAAAGCTACACTTACACATTTCATATTTTTCTTGGCTAATTATTCATCGCTGAACAGCGATCAGTCATACTGAACAATCTCTACCTCTGTCCATGCAGTTTCCCACTTTGAACTGTCCTTCACTCCTTCGGCATATTCCTGGTGATATACACACTCGCTCACACAGACAGACAGACAGACAGACACAGACACACACAAAGTCAGAGAGGGAGATGGAGAGAGAGAAAGGGGGGAAGGATAGAGAGAGAGGGGGAGAGAAAGGAGGGGAAGGAAGGAAAGAGGCAAACTGACTAATAGATACATCAAGCAGGCAGAAAGACAGCCAGAAACAGTTGCATAGTTTGCATCTCCGGTACAGTGTGCAATAGTGTGGGGTTCATTCTGTTCCTGTCAGTATGTGTTGCAGTGTGATGCTACTCAAGTCTAAAAGAAGTGCAGAATGTTGGAAATCGTGACAGCTCTATCTTTGGCACTAGCCTACAAAGTACTCAGGAGATCTTTAGCGAGCGGTGTCTCAGAAAGACAACGTCTTTTATTAAGGACCACGGGCACCCAAGACATTCCGCTTTCTCACTGTTACCATCAGGTAGTAGGTACAGAAGTCTGTAGTCACACGCTCAGCGAGTGACGAACAGCTTCTTTCCCTCTGCCATTTGACTTCTAAATGGACGTTGAATCTCTGGGCAATACATCCTTTATAATAGACGGTATTTCTGATTTTGCACGTCTCTAAAACATACAATATACTTATTCTGTAACATATTTACAATTATGTTATCAGTATTTTTATATTCTTTATTATTATTGTTTTCAATTTTTGTCTGTTCTCGATTATGTATTGCATTGAACTGCTGTTGCTAAGTTAACAAATTTCATGTCACATGCCGGTGGTAACAACCCTGATTCTGAGAGTGTGGGGTTCATTCTGTACCTGTCAGTCTCGATACAGTGTTAGAGTGAGGAGCATTCTGTACCTGTCAGTCTGTGCTTTTCTGTGAGAGTGCTGAGTTCATTGTGTATTTGTAAAATTACTCTGTAACGAATTTCTTTCTGATGTTAGTCTGAGATCTCCCTTTAACCACTCTCCACGATTCCTTGTTGATGGATTAATTTTGAAGTAGCAATTGCCATCCGACTGACCTCTACCCTTATTGATTCTGAACACTTCCCTCATTTTATGTTAACTTTGGCCAAATAGTTTTAATTCTCTCAGTCTTTCTGCATAACTCACACCCTGCAGTCCTGCAATGAACGAAGTCGCCCTTCTCTAATCGCTTTCCAGTGCCTTCACATCTTTCACAAAATATGGAGATCAGAATTGAACACAGTTCTCAAGGTTTAGCCTCGCAAGTGCATGAAACAGCTTAACGAAGGCCCTCTGGCTCCGAACTCCTCTGAGCGCATTATATAGCCCAGCATTATATTAGCCTTCCTAATTGATTCGCTGGCTTGTCTTGATGTAGATTTCCATATAACATATAACCATATAACAATCACAGCACGGAAACAGGCCATCTCGGCCCTCCTAGTCCGTGCCGAACTCTTAATCTCACCTGGTCCCACCTACCCGCACTCAGCCCATAACCATCCACTCCTTTCCTGTCCATATACCTATCCAATTTTACCTTAAATGACACAACTGAACTGGCCTCTACTACTTCTACGGGAAGCTCATTCCACACAGCTATCACTCTCTGAGTAACAAAATACCCCCTCGTGTTTCCCTTAAACTTCTGCCCCCTAATTCTCAAATCATGTCCTCTCGTTTGAATCTCCCCTACTCTCAATGGAAACGGCCTATTCACGTCAACTCTATCTATCCCTCTCAAAATTTTAAATACCTCGATCAAATCCCCCCTCAACCTTCTACGCTCCAATGAATAGAGAGCTAACTTGTTCAACCTTTCTCTGTAACTTAAGTGCTGAAACCCAGGTGACATCCTAGTAAATCGTCTCTGCACTCTCTCTAATTTATTGATATCTTTCCTATAATTCGGTGACCAGAACTGCTCACAATATTCTAAATTTGGCCATACCAATGCCTTGTACAATTTTAAACTTCTGTACTCAATGTTTTGATTTATAAAGGCCAGCGTTTCAAAAGCCTTCTTCACCACGCTATTTACATGAGACTCCACCTTCAGGGAACTATGCACTGTTATTCCTAGATCTCTCTGTTCCTCTGCATTCCTCAATGCCCTACCATTTACCCTGTATATTCTATTTGGATTATTCCTGCCAAAATGTAGAACCTCACACTTCTCAGCATTAAACTCCATCTGCCAACTCCATTCTTCTAACCGGCATAAATCTCCCTGCAAGCTTTGAAAACCCACCTCATTATCCACAACACCTCCTACCTTAGTATCATCTGCATACGTACTAATCCAATTTACCACCCCATCATCCAGATCATTTATGTATATTACAAACAACATTGGGCCCAAAACATAACCCTGAGGCACCCCGCTAGTCAGAGGCCTCCATCCCGGTGAACAATTATCCACCACTACTCTCTGGCATCTCCCATCTAGCCACGTCTAGAACCATTTTTAAACAATGGAACCACATGAGCAATACGCCAATCCTCCGGCACAATCCCCGTTTCCAATGACATCTTAAAGATCTCCGTCAGAGCTCCTGCTATCTCTACATAAACTTCCCTCAAGGTCCTGGGGAAAATCCTGTCAGGACCCGGAGATTTATCCACATTTAATTTTTTTAAAAGCGCCAGTACTTCCACCTCTTTAATTGTCATAGGTTCGATAACTTCCTTACTTGTTTCCCACACCTTACACAATTCAATATCCTTCTCCTTAGTGAACACAAAAGAGAAGAAATCGTTCAAAATCTCTCCAATCTCCCTCGGCTCCACACATAGCTGACCACTCTGATTCTCTAAGGGGTCAATTTTATCCCTCACTATCCTCTTGCTTTTAGTATAACTGTAGAAACCTTTCGGATTTACTTTCACCTTATTTGCCAAACCAACCTCGTATCTTCTTTTAGCTTTTCTAATCTCTTTCTTAAGATTCCTTTTACATTCTTTATATTCCTCTAGCAATTCCTTTACTCCATGCTGCCTATATCTATTGTAGACATCCCTCTTTTTCCGAACCAAATTTCTAATATCCCTTGAAAACCACGGTGCTTTCAAACCTTTAACCTTTCCTTTCAAGCTTACAGGAACATAATGATTCTGTACCCTCATAATTTCACCCTTAAATGACCTCCATTTCCCTATTACATCCTTCCCATAAAACAACTTGACCCAATCCACTCTCTCTAAATCCGTTCGCATCTCCTCAAAGTTAGCCTTTCTCCAATCAAAAATCTTAACTGTAGGTCCTGTCCTGTCCTTCTCCATAATTATATTGAAGCTAATGCTATTGTGATCACTGGACCCGAAGTGCTCCCCAACACATACATCTGCCAGCTGACGTATCGCATTCCCTAACAGGAGATCCAACACTGCCCCATCTCTAGTCGGCACTTCTATGTATTGTTGAAAAAAAACTATCCTGCACACATTTCACAAACTCTAAACCATCCAGCCCTTTTACAGAATGAGCTTCCCAGTCGACGTGTGGAAAATTAAAATCTCCCACAATCACCACCTTGTGTTTACTACAAATATCTGCTAACTCCTTACACATTTGCTCTTCCAACTCATGCTCCCCATTAGGTGGCCTATAATACACTCCTATCAGTGTTACTACACCTTTCCCATTCCACAATTCCACCCAAATAGTCTCCCTAGAGGAGCTCTCTATTCTATCCTTCGAAAGCACCGTCATAATATTTTCTCGGACAAGCAATGCAACACCTCCTCCTCTGGCCCCTCCTACTCTATCACTCCTGAAGCAAGTAAATCCAGGAATATTTAGTTGCCAATCACACCCTTCCTGCAACGATGTTTCACTAATAGCTACAACATCATAATTCCAGGTATCAATTCACGCTTTAAGCTCATCCACCTTTTTTTACAATGCTCCTAGTATTAAAATCGATACATTTAAGATACTCTCCACTTCCTCATCTCTTTCAATCCCTAACAATGCATTCAAAATGATTATCCTTTTATTTCTTCTCCTTTACATCTTCGGGCTGAGCGCTTCCCTTCTCCATCACCTGCCTTTCTTCCCTCACACACTGTCTATTTACTTGCTCTGCTGGTGAATTAACCTCACCTCCCATAGTTTCCTCAAATTGATCCCCCCCATCTTACTAGTTTAAAGTCTGCCCTATAGCCCTAGCAAACCTCCCCGCTAGGATATTGGTCCCCCCAGGATTCAAGTGTAAGCCGTCCTTCTTGAACAGGTCACACCTGCCCCAGAAGAGGTCCCAATGATCCAGAAACTTGAATCCCTGCCCCCTGCACCAATCCCACAGCAACGCATTCATCCTCCACCTAATTCCATTTCTACTCTCACTGTCGCGTGGCACAGGCAGTAATCCCGAGATTACTACCTTTGCGGTCCTTCTTCTTAACTGCCTTCCTAACTCACTATACTCTCGTTTCAGGACCTCTTCCCCTTTCCTACCTATGTCGTTGGTACCTACATGTACCACGACCTCTGGCTCCTCACCCTCCCACTTCAGGATATCTTGGACGCGATCAGAAACGTCCCGAACCCTGGCACCAGGGAGGCAAATTACCATCCGGGACTCCCGATCACCTCCACAGAACCGCCTGTCTCAACCCCTGACTCTCGAGTCCCCTATTACTATGGTCCTCTTTCTTCTATCTCTACCCTTCTGAGATAAAGGGGCGTCCTCTGTGCCGGAGGCCCGGCCACTGTCACTTCCACCAGGTAGGCTGCCCCCCCCCCCCAACAGTACTCAAACATGAGTACTTATTGTCAAGGGGTACAGTCGCTGGGGTACTCTCTAGTACCTGCCTATTCCCCTTCCTGTCCGTGACCCACCTATCTGCCTCCCGTGGGCCCGGAGTGGCCACCTGCCTGTAACTCCTCTCAGTCACCTCCTCACTCTCCCTGACCAGGCGATGGTCATCTAGCTGCAGCTCCAGTTCCCTAACTCGGTCCTTCAGGAGCTGCAGTTCGGCGCACCTGGCGGAGATGTGGACGTCCGGGAGGCTCGGAGACTCCAGGACCTCCCACATCCGACACCGAGAACAACAAGCTGCCCTCACACTCATACTTTCCGAATAACTGAAAATAACAAGAACTAAAAGATAAGCCTACTGTGCCCTCTTCCGCCTAAGCCCCCTGAGCCCAAGCCCTACACTCTGCTCCCGGCGCACTCCACTGCCCGCAAAGGAAGCTGCCCGCTTCTTAAGACTGCGTTCTGTTTATATCTTCCCGCCTTCCCAGGCCTCCTTCACGCGCCTGCGGAGTCCCGCCTCTCAGAACTCCGACCTGAGACGCAATTGGACAATTTGTAAATGGCCGCCGCCGCACTTTCTCTCAAAGCCTCACTGTCCTCTTCCAAAAAAGAACATCTGTAAAAGTTGAATCCAGCGATCGCTCCTGACAAACCGAGTTAGGGAACTGGAGCTGGAGCTGGATGAACTTCGGATCATTCGTGAAGAAGAGACAGAATTAGAGAGGAGTTACAGGGAGATAGTCAACACTAAGAGTCAGTGAACTGAGACTTCACCCTCAGCTGGGAAGAGAAGGAGGGACAAGAGGAGAGTAGTAGTGAACACGAGGAAATCTGCAAATGCTGGAAATTCAAGCGACGCACGCAAAATGCTGGTGGAACACAGCAGGCCAGGCAGCATCTATAGAAAGAAGCACTGTCGACGTTTCGGGCAGAGACCCTTCGTCAGGACTAAATGAATGAAAAGATAATAAGATATTTGAAAGGAGAAGGAGGAAATTCGAAATCATAGGAGAAGACCGGAGTGGGTGTGGTGAAGCTAATAGCTGCAAAAATGATTGGCAAAAGGGATACAGAGCTGGAGAGGGAAAGGATCGCCTAGAGAAAATGACATGGGGAGAGGAGCACCAGAGGGAGATAGAGAACAGGCAGATTGATGGGCAGAGAGAGGGAAAAAAGGAGGAGGGAGGGAAAAATAAATAAATCAGGGATGGAGTGAGAAGGGTAAGAGGGGCATTAACGGAAGTTAGAGAACTCAATGTTCATGCCATCAGCTTGGAGGCTACGCAGATGGCATATAAGGTGTTGTTCCTCCAACCCGATTGTGGCTTCATCTTGACAGTAGATCCTGATTTCTCTGGCGGCCAGAGCGTAAGTGTTCAGTGAAACGGTTTTCCAGTCTTCGCCGTGTCTCACCAATATATAAAAGGCCGCACCGGGAGTACCGGACGCAGTATACCCCAGAAGCCGACTCACAGGTGAAGTGTCGCCTCACTTGGAAGGACTGCCTGGCGCCCTGAATGGTGGTGAGGGAGGAAGTGTAAGGGCAGGTTTAGCACTCGTTCTGTTTAAAATAATAAGTGCCAGGAGTGCGATCGTTGAGAAGGGATGGGGCGGGGGGGGGGGGGTGTGTGCAGGAATGGACGAGGGAATCGCGTAGGGAGCGATCCCTGCGAAAAGCAGAAGCGGGGGGAGGGAAGATGTGCTTGGTTGTGGACCCCGTTGGCGGAGGTGGGTGTTACGGAGAATTATTCGTTGGACCCGGAGGCTTGTGGGGTGATGACAAGAGGAACCCTATAGCGAATAGCGTAGCGGGCGGATGGGGTGAGGGCAGTTGTGCGGGAAATGGGAGAGATAGGTGGACTAATAAGAGGTTCTGTGGAAGAGATCGAGAATCTCGGAATGTTTGTTGCCTCCATCGTGCCAGGTGCACCGAGATGCAGCTCCTCAGAGACCGTGTTAGAGAACTGGAGCTGCAGCTTGATGACCTACAGCTTACTAGTGAAAGTGAAGTGGTGATAGACAGCAGCTCGAGAGAGGTAATCATCTCGAGATTACAGGGGTCAGAAACATGGGTGACCGTCAGGAGAGGGAAGGGAAATGCCCGGATAGTGGAGACGACCTCGGTGGCTGTCCCCCTCAGCAACAAATATATAGTTTTGGATGCTGTTGAGAGGGATGAACTGACAGGGGACGGCCACGGTGACCGAGTCTCTGGCACTGAGCGTGGTGTTGTTGTGCAGGACGGAAGGAGGGGGAAGAAGAATGCTGTAGTCATAGGAGATTCCATAGTCAGGGGGACAGACAGGAGATTCTGTGAACCTGACAAGAGATGACCGCATGATGTGTTGCCTCCTAGGTGCCAGGGTACGGGACGTCTCGGATCGGGTCCAGAATATTCTGAAGTGAGAGGTCGTCCAGCCAGCTGTCTTGGTACATGTTGCTACCAATGACATAGATAGGAAATAGGAGGAGGTCCCGAAGAGAGATTTCCGGGAGTTAGGAAGGAAGCTGAGAAGCAGAAGCTATAGGGTAGTAATCTTAGGATTGCTACCTATCCCACCTGCTAGCGAGGGCAAGAATAGTAGAATCAGACACATGAATGCGTGGCCGACAGACTGCCGCAGGAGGCAGGGCTTCAGATTCTTGGATCATTGGGATCTCTTCTGTGGGAAGTATGACCTGTTCAAAAAGGATGGGTAACATTTGAACTCGAAGGGGACAAATACGCTGGCGGGAAGGTTGAATAGAGCTGTTAAGGAGGGTTTAAACTAATTTGGCAAGGGGATGGGAATTGGAATTATACAGCGGAATGGGGACAAAACAGAAATAGATCTACGATAGTGAGCCGTAAAGATGTCAGGAAGGACAGACGGGTGGTGGGGCAAATTTGCAGTCGTTGGGATGAGTTGCAGTGCAAGACAGCTGCAGTGCAATCAATGCAAAAGGTACCAAATGCTGCATTTAAGGTGTTATACCTAAATGCACACAGCATAAGCAATACGGTGGATAACCTTGTCGTACAGTTACACATTGGCAGATATGATATTGTGGCCATCACTGAGACGTGGCGATAGGATGCGTGTCTTTGTGAGTTGAACGTTTGTGAGCTACACGGTGTATCGGACGGATAGGCAGATAGGTAGAGAGGGTGGCGTGGCTTTATTGGTAAGAAATGATTTTGAATCTTTGGAAGGACTTGCCATAGGATCGGGAGTTACAGAATCTTTCAGTGTTGAGCTAAGAAATCGCATGGGCAAAAGGACCCTGTTGGGAGTTATATACAGGCCTCCAAACAGCTACAGTGATGTGGACTACAAATTACAACAGGAAATAGTAAAGGCTTGCTAGAAGGGAAGTGTTATGATAATTGTGGGGGATTGTAATATGCGAGTGGATTGGGAAGACCAGTTCGGCACTGGCTCTCCAGAGAGATAATTTGTAAAATGTTTACGAGATGGCTTTTCAGAACAGCTTGAAGTTGAACCCACTAGAAGATCGGTTGTACTGATTGGGTATTGTGTACTGAATCAGAGGTGATTAGAGAGATGAAGGTGAAGGAACCCTTTGGAGACTGTGATCATAACATGAATGAGTTCACTGTGAAGTTTGATAAAGAAAAGCCGAAATCTGAAGTGTCGTTATTTCATTGGTGTAAAGGAAATTACAGTGGCATGACAGAGGAACTGGCCAAAGTTGGCAGGAAAGGGACACTAGCGGGAAGGACGGCAGTGTCTGGAGTTTATGCAAGAAGTGAGGAAGGTGAAAAACAGATATATTCCAAAAAAGAAGACTTTTTCGAATGGTAAAAGAATGCAACCGTGGCCGACAGAGTACTCAAAGCCAAAGTAAAATCAAAGGAGAGGGCATACAAGGAAACAAAAATGAGTGGGAAGACAGAGGATTGGGAAATTTTGAAAAGCCTACAAAGGGAGACTAAGGTGGTCATCAAGAGGGAAAAGAACTATGAAAGGAAGCTTGCAAATAATATCAAAGTGGATAAAAAGCTTTCTCAAGTATACAAAGAGTAAAAGACATGTGAGAGTAGATATAGGAACGATAGAAAATGATGCTGAAGAAATTCTAATGGCAGATCAGGAGATGGCGGAGGAACTGAACCAGTATTTTACAGAAATTTTTAGTATTTTCCAGAACGAGTATTTTTAAGAAATCAGCAGTATACCGGACACTCAAGGGTGTCAGGGAAGAGAAATATGCGCAATCACAATTACAATAGAGAAAGTACTCATGACGCTGAATAGTTTAAGGGTAGATAAATCTCCTGAACCAGATGAAATGCTCCCTCGTGTTCTGAAGGACGGAGCAGTGGAGATTGTGGAAGCATTTTCAGTGGTCTTTCAAAATTCGATAGATTCTAGTATGGTTCCGGAGCACTGGAAAACTGCAAATGTCACTCCACTATTTAAGAAGGGGGCAAGGAAGCAAAATGGAAATTATAGACCTGTTAGCTTGACATCGGTGGTTGGGAAGTTCTTGGAGTCGATTGTCAAGGATGTGGTTTTGAAGAACCTGGAGGCATATGACAAGATAGGGAGAAACCAGCATGTTTTCCTTAAAGGAAAATCCTGCCTGGCAAACATAGTGCAATTTTTTGAGGAAATTACAAGTAGGATAGACAAGGGAGATACAGTGGATGTTGTGTATTTATATTTTTAGAAAGCCTTTGACAAGGTGCCGCACATGATCCTGTTGAAAAATGTAAGAGCCCATGGAATTATGGGGAAGTTACATACGTGGATAGGGCGTTGGCTGATCGGCAGGAAAGAGAGAGTGGGAATAAAGGGATCCCATTCTGGTTGGCTGCCGGTTACCAGTGGTTTTCCACAGCTGTCCGTGTTGTGGCCGCTTCGTTTTACTTTGTATATCAATGATTTGGAGCATGGAATAGATGACTTTGTGGCTAAGTATGCTGATGATACAAAAATATGTGGAGAGACCGTTAATGCTGCGGAAACAGAGAGTCTGCTTGGATAGATTGGGGGAATGGGCAAAGAAGTGACAAATGAATTACAATGTTGGAAAGTGTATGGTCATGCACATTGGTAGAAGAAATAATCGGCAGACTATCATTTAAGTGGGGAGAGAATTCAAAGTTAGGAGATGCAACGGGACTTGGGAGTCGTCGTGCAGGATACCCTTAAGGTTAACCTCCAGGTTGAGTCGGTGGTGAAGAAGGCGAATGCAATGTTCACATTCGTTTCTGGAAGAATAGAGTATCGGAGCAGAGATGTGATGGTGAGGCCCTATAAGGCACTGGTAAGACTTCACTTGGAATACTGTGTTCTGTTTCGCGTTCCTTATTTAAGAAAGGATGTGCTGACATTGGAAAGGGTTCTGAAATGATTCACTAGAATGTTTCCGGTAATGAGAGGGTTAATATATGAGGAACGTTTGACTGCTCTTGGACTGTAGTACTTGGAGTATAGAAGAATGAGTGGGGACCACATAGAAGCATGTCGAATGTGGAAAGGCATGGACAAACTGCATGTGGCGAAGTTATTTCCAATGGTGGGGGAGTCTAGTATGAGTGGGCTTGACTTCAGGACCGAAGGGCGCCCATTCCGCACAGAGTTGCGAAGAATTTGTTTTTCTTTGCCAGAGGGTGGTGAATCTGTGGAATTTGTTGCCACAGGCAGCAGTGGAGGCCAGGTCATTGGATGTATTTAAGGCAGAGATCGATGGGTATCTGAGTAGCCAGGATCATCCAAGGTCATGGTGAGCAGGCGCAGGAATGGGACTAAATGGGAGATTGTATCAGCTCATGATGAAATGGCGGAGCAGACTCGATAGTCCGAATGGACGACTTCTACTCCTTTGTGTTGTGGACTTATGGTTTTATGGTCCGCCATATGTCGGGTCGAGTTCTCCATATTCTCAGGAGGGAAGGGGAGCTGCCAGATGTCGTGGTCCATGCAGAGAGAAATAACGTGGAGAGGAAGAAGGAGGTCCTGCAGAGAGAATTTAGGGAGTTAGGTGCAAAGTTGAAGGACAGGACCTCCAGGGTTGCAATCTCGGGATTGCTACTCGTGCCACGTGCTAGTGAGGCTAGAACTAGGAAGATAACGCAGCTAAATGCGTGGCTAAGGAGTTGGTGGAGGAGGGAAGACTTCATATTTCTGGATAATTGGGCTTTTTTCTAGGGAAGGTGGGACCGGTTCCGACGGGATGGTTTGCACCTGACCTGGAGCGGGACTAATATCCTTGGGGGCAGGTTTGCTAGTGCTGCACCGGGAGGTTTAAATTAGATATTCAGGGGGAGGGGAACGATAGTGTTAGAGCAGCTAGTGAGGTGGAGAGGGATAAAGTTCATGCGAGAACTGGAAGTATAGTGCATGGAATAAAGCCAGATCTAACATATAAAGAGGATTTGCGGAAATTAAAACAGAATAAAGGGTGCAAATGTAGTAAGGTAGAAGACCTAATATGTGTCTACTTAAATTCAATAAAGGTCAGGAACAAAGGTGATGAACTGAGTGCTTGGAAACATACATGGAATGATGTATACATTATGATGTACTGGCCGTTACAGAGATTTGGCTGCCACCGGGGCAGGAATAGATTCTCAATATTCCAGGATTTCAGTGTTTTAAAAAGGATAGAGAGGGGTGAGAAGGGGTAAAGGGGTGGCATTACCGGTTTACGATTCTATTACAGCTACCGAAAGGTGGGAAATGTAGCAGGAATCTCTTCTGTGTCAATATGGGTGGAAGTCAGCAACAAGATTTGAGCAGTTATTCTACTGGGACAATTCTATTGCTCTGGCAACAACAGAAATCCCGAGGAACAGATTGAAAGACAGATTTTGGAAAGTTGCCAAAAATACAGGGTTCTTACCATGGAAGACTTTAACTTCACTGATTTTGATTGGCACCTGATTAGCTCCAATGGTTTAGGTGGAGCAGAGTTTGTTAAGTGCGTAGAGGTCGGATTCCTGTAACAGTATGTTGACAGGCCGACTAGGGGGAATGCCATACTAGATCTAGTGTTAGGTAACGAACTGTGTCAAGTCACAAATCCCAGAGCAGATGAGCATCTGGGGGCCGTGACCACCGCTCCCTGGCCTTTAGCATTATCATGGAAAAGGATAGATTCAGAGAGAACAGGAAATCCTTTATTGGGGAAGGACAAATTATGAGGCTAAAGGGCTAGAACTTGCGGATGTGAATTGGGACGATGTATTTACAGGGAAATATGCTATGGATATGTGGTCGATGTTTAAGGATCTCTTGTAGGATGTAAGGTAAATATTTGTCCCGATGAGGAAGATAAAGAGTGGAAGGGTGACGGAAACATTGGTGATAAGTGAGGTGGATAATCTAGTCAGGTGGAAGAAGGCAGCATACATGAGGTTTAGGAAGCAAGGATCAGATGGGGCTATTGATGAATATTGGGTAGCAAGAAAAAAGCTTAAGAAAGAGCTGAAGAGAGCGAGCGGGGCATGAGAAGGCCTAGTCGGGTAGGGTAAAGGAAAAAACCCAAGGTATTTTTTCAATTATATGAAGAACAAAATGGTGACAGGAGTGAAGGTAGGGCCGAATAGAGATAATAGTAGGAAGATGTGCCTGGAAGCTGTGGAACTGAGTAAGGTCCTCAATGAATACTTTTCTTCGGTATTCACCAATAAGAGGGTACTTAATGACAGTGAGAACAATATGAATGAGGTTGAAGTTCTGGAACATGTTGATATTAAGTGAGAGAGAGTGTTGGATTTCTTGAAATGCATTAGGAAGGGTAAGGCCCCGGGGTCTGACGGAATATTCCAGGAGGCGATGGAAGAGTTTGCTAAGCCTCTGCCTAGGATCTTTATGTCCGTGTTGTCCACGGGAATGGTACGGGAGAATGGGAGGGAGGCGAGAGTTGTCCCCTTGTTCAAAAAAGCTAGCAGTGATACCCGGGGTAATTATAGACCAGTGAGCCTTACATCTGTGGTGGGAAAGCTTTTGAAAAAGATTCTTAGAGGTAGGATCTTATGGCATTTAGAGAATTAAGGTTTGCTCAGGGACAGTTAGCTTGGCTTATGAAGGGCGGATCGTGTCTACCATGCCTGATAGAGTTCGTTGAGGAGGAGACCAGGCATATAGAGGAGGGTAGTGCACTGGTCTACATGGATTTTAGTAAAGCCTTTGATAAGGTTCTACACGGTAGACTTGTTCAGAAAGTCAGAAGGCATGGGATCCAGAGACGTTTGGACTGGTGGATTCAGAATTGGCTTGCCTCCAGAAAGCAGAGAGTTGTGGTGGAGGGAGTACAATCAGATTGGAGGGTTGTGACTAGTGGTGTCCCACAAGGATCGTTTCCGGGACTCCTTCATTTCGTGATTTTTATTAACGATCTGGATGGAGAATAGAAAGGTGGGCTGGCAAGTTTGTAGTGGACACAAAGGTTAGTGGTGTTGAGGATTGTCGCAGATTGCAGAGAGACATTGATAGGATGCATACGTGGGTTGAGAATTGCTTGATGCAGTTCAACCCGGAGAAGTGTGAGATCGTGCACTTTGAAAGGTCAGACTCCAAGGCAGAGTACAAAGTAAATGGCAGCACACTTGGTAGTGTGAAGGAGCAGAGGGATATGGGGGCACATTTTCATAGATCCCTGAAAGTTGCCTTGCGGGTACATAGGGTAGTTAAGAAAGCTTATGGGGTGTTAGCTTTCATAAATCGAAGGATAGAGTTTAAGGGTCGCGATGTAATGATGCAGCCCTCTAAAATTCTGGTTAGGCCACACTTGGAGTATTGTGTCCAGTTCTGGTCGCCTCACTATAGAAAGGATGTGGAAGCTTTGAAAAGCTGCAAAGGAGATTTACCAGGACGCTGCCTGTTTTAGAGTGTATTCATTGTGATCAGAAATTAACATTGCGGGCGGAAGGGCCTGCACTGTGCTGTACTATGCTGTGCTCTATGTTCTATGTTTGATAGTGAAGTCTTCCAGGACACTCAAATCCTTCTCGTACAATGCGCCTTCTTACACAAGACTCCCATTGTATCTAATAATACTACTTCCTATATGTAATATTGTTCATTTGCTTACATTAACTTTCACCTGTGATTTATATGCCCACATCAGGATTTTGTTTCGATCTACCTTTATTGATTTTGCTGGATGAATGTCATAAGCCCATCTTTCTAATTTTGCGTCATTTGCAACTTACGTAGTTTATTAGTTATGTGCTTATCGAAGCCATTAATGTAAATATAAACAGCAGAAGCCCCAAAACGGATTCTTGTAGATCCCTACTTTCAACATCTTTCGCATGTGAAAATGTTCCTCACATCATAACCTTTTCTGTTTTTGAACCAATTAGCATCCCATTCACTGAATCCCTACTTCATGCCATTTAAATGTTAACCTCTTCTGGGGTAAATTCTCAAAATCGTTCTTAAGTCTAAATCAGTTATATCACCTCTTTACTGTTATCATAAATTTCAGTTCCCTGTTCATAGACCTGAAACATATTAAGACATGATTTACCCTGTCTGACCCCATGCTGCCTTTCTGCTAACAGAAGACCATAAGAGTATAAGAGATAGGAGCACAATTTGGCCATTTGGCATTTCTAGTCTGCTCCAACATTCAATTATGATTGATCCTTTCTTTCTCCTGCTCAGACCCATGTCCACTACTTTTCCCCATCAGACTCGATGCCATGTCCAATCAAGAACTTACCGTTCTCTGCATTAAATACACCCGACGACCTGGACTCCATAGCTGCCAGTGACAAAAAAAGAAAAAATCTACAAAATCACCAATATGAATCGCTAAGGAAGTTCCTCCACATCACTGTTTTGCATTGGCAACACTCCATCCTGAGTCTGCAGTCTTGTCGTCTTGTCCTGGACTCTCACACATTTCCACATGTGCTCTGTCTCGGCCTTTCAACATTCGATATTTTTCAATGAGAATGTCCTTCATCCTTCTAAATTCCAGTTTGTATTGACCCAGAATGATGAAATATTCTTCGTAGGATAACATTTTCATTCCTTGAATAATCCTCGTCAGCCTCCTGTGGACCGTCTCTGATGCCAACACATAGCTTCTGAGATGCGGAGCACAAAACTGTTCAGAATACTCAAGATGAGGCCACAGTATCGCATCCCTGCTCTGGTAATGTGGACCTCTGAAGAGAACGCTCATACTCCATTTGCCTCCGTGACCACTAACTCAGCCTCCAAATTAAACTTACGGGTGTTGCGCACAGTGACTCCAAAATACGTTTTTTTTTCTCAGATTTCAGATGCACGACCTTTGTCTTTGTGAAATTCAATTTAACGGTTTTCGTTTTTCCTGATGTACACCCTCAAAGTACTTTAAGACTAGCAATGTTATGATCACTTGTCCCTGAAGGCTCGACAACTGTTGTAATCAAAATTGTTCCTTGAATGTTACACAATATCAGATCTAGACAGGCTTCCCCTGCTGTTGGTGTATTTGCAAAAAAAAAAAGATGCAGTGTATTGTGGTAGTACAAGTTGAAACACTAACAAAATGCAGAACCAAGAGTAACAGCTGCAGAGAAAGGTAAATCACAAGGTGCTCGATCATTATGTGGCAGATTGTGTGGCGAAAAATTCATCCTATCGTGCTAGTCGCATAACAATGCGATAAATGCTGACAGTAAGCCTAGTGATACCTGCTTTCAGGGTGATTTTTTAATTGATTCCTGTATCTTTGAAATGTAATTCAGACCATTGCCATGAACTCGGGCTCTCACTGGAAAGGGCATAACTGTCAATGGATATGGCACAGAGTCTGATCATGGAAATTCGTCTGTCTCACATCCTCTCTTCTCTGTGGTTACTCATGTACAAAAATGACGGTATGTTACAGCTAGTAAGCGCACCGTCCAGATCGCCTTTGGCCTCTGGAAGGAAACTCGTGCGGTCACCTTCTATTTAGACAAGCCAAGACTTGGCCGCTGGGCCTGATTTCTGCAATCTTCAATGTTTAGAGCGTAGCCGTTTTTCAGCAAGGTTTTCAGACAGTCAGCCTGAGTCCACGAACACTTTTGGAAACTGTAGCCTGTATCTGATTCTATGAATTTCAAAACGAGATGAGGAAACCCTGGTGGTTCTCCTGTGGCAGGAAAGGGTAAAGTCAGGCAGTGTGATAGTGACAGTCTCTTCACTAGTGAGTGGAGACAGGCAAGAGATACTGCGGACACAAAAGTGACACCGGGATGGTGTGTTGCCTCACGTTGCTAGCGTCCAGGGTGTACAGGTGCAGCTGCAGTATATTTTCCTGGGCAAGAATGAAAATTTAGAGGTCCTGGTACAATTTTGCTCCAATTGCATTATCACAAATTGAGACGAGATCCTACATTCTGAGTGTATTGAGTTTGCAAAGTTTCAGCTTTCCTTCTGTCAACCATGTAGACTTCGTACTGTATTTTGTGGCCAATGAACACACCATGCATCTTGTCTTAGGTCACTTGATGGAAACCGGTACAATCAGAAAAAAGGTATAATTCCATTATCTCTCTGAGCTCCTCCCCAGACCCGGGACAGGTCACAATGGCAGTACAGCAATTTGTGAGTATAATCCCGTTTCCAGTAAAATATTCCCGCCCAGCCACAGGTTGACAACTCCACTGGTCATGGGATCGCTGAGAGTTGCTCCCGGAATCA
This sequence comes from Hypanus sabinus, assembly GCF_030144855.1. Classification (NCBI taxonomy): domain Eukaryota; kingdom Metazoa; phylum Chordata; class Chondrichthyes; order Myliobatiformes; family Dasyatidae; genus Hypanus; species Hypanus sabinus. Next base: position 58,634,202 of record NC_082706.1, on the reverse strand, counting down.
GGCAATGTCTCTAGTTGCTCCTCATCCGGGATTAAACTTGGACTCTGTCATTGCAGGACATATCCTTCATGGATACGGCTCTCACCCTATCCATGGTAACGCCCCTGACTCATACAGCCTCTTTCCTCCTGTCTCCCATGTACACTAAGGTCTAACTCACGTCCAACGAATGCACCATGCAGATCGCCTTTGGCCGCTGAGAGAAAATCGGTATGGACAACTTCCATTTGACAGTCAGACCGAATCAACAAACACATTCAGTAACTTTTGCCTGCACTTGATTCCATTAATTTCTTAATGGAATTTCAAAATGAGTTGAAGAAACCCTGGTGGTTCCCTTGTGGCAGGAAACGGTAAAGTCAGGCAGTGTATGAGTGTTAGAAGACTTGATAGTTAGGGGCACAAGCAAGAGATACTGTGGCCGCAAAACAGATTCCAGGATGATGTGTTGTCTCCCTGGTGTTTGGGTCCAGATGTATCAGAGCGGCTGCAGGATATTCTCAAGGAGATGAGTGAACAGCCAGAGGTGGTGTGTTGCATATGAGAACTGATGTCCTTGTCCAAAAGTGGAAGAGGTTCTACAAACTGAGTATATAGAGTTAGGATATAGGATGACGAGAAAAACCTCTAAGGCAGTAATTTCTGAAATTTTCCCGCTGCCCTGGGCTTGTGCATGTATGAATAGGATGATAACACAAATGAATGAGTGATAGAGGAGATCAGGGGCAGGGTTTCATGCTTGGATCGTTGGAATCTTTTTCTGGGCATGGTGTGACCTTTCTCAGAGGGACCTGCTGCACCAGAAGCAGAGGGGAAGTAATATGGTGGCCGGGAGGTTTGCTAATGTTACTCAGGAGTGTATAAACTGGTATTGCAGGGGTCGGGAAATCGGTACACCAGGTCAGTCAGTGAAGGATTAGACACGAACATTGACATCAGTGGAAGTATGGACTGTCAAAATCAAACTAAAAGGTATAATGAGACATATAGTTTGAATGGTGAGTATTTGAATGTCAAGAATATTATGTGTAAAGCTGATGAACACAGAACATGGATTAGTAAATGGAACGGTAATGTTGTGTCCATTGCAGAAACCTGGTTGAGAAATGGGCAGGAACACGTGATTCATCTTTCAGGTTTTTGAAGATTTTGAAAAGCTAGTGAAAGAGGTAAAAAAAAGGTGTGAGTTGGACGACTAATCAGGCACAATTTCACAGCAACACGAAGGGGAGACAAAGTGCAGGTTATAAACTTAAATGCCCATAGAAGTTAAGAATTTAGTCACGTATAAAAAGTACAAGTACGTCAAGTTTGGGAAGTTATCAAATGGAGTAGTTGACCGTTATACAGAATCATGAAACGATCATAAAATAGGAATTTACAACAGCCGAGAGAGGCCATGAAAGCTCCTTGACAAGTAGAATTAAGGTGAATCCCAAGGCAGTCTACACATGTATGAAGACAGAAGGATAACTGGGGAGAGGGTAGGATCACTCAAGGATAAAGCGGGGAAAATTTGCTTGCATCCTGAGAATATGAGATGAAATACATATCAAGTACATTGCTTCAGTGTTTATCAAAGGGAAATGATGTGAACGAATCCACAGTGTTGCATGTAAAAATTTGTTAGGGTGTTTGGAGGTCAAAGAGGAAGAAATATTGGTTCTCATGATGATTATTAAGGTTAGTAAAATCTTGGGGCCTGATATTGTTTATGGCAGGATAGGACCAGGTGAAGAAGCGGCTGAGAGAATCCGAAATCCAGTACTTAATTTTGCACCCAACGGCTCAGCAGATCACCTACAAGGGAACCACCAAGATACTTGATTCTCCTGACAAAGCTAAAGCATTTGTGGACACGTTGGGCTAAAGAATGCATATATTGTGTAGCCATGGCCATGGACGATAACATGTTTGATAATCGCTTTATTTCACTTTTTCATTACTCGACGGCAACTTATCTTATAGGATGGGTAACATTTTTGTTTTGATTAATACAGTTTCATTACTTGTTTAAATTAGCGGTGCTGCTCCAGCCTGAAGGAGCTTAAACATGACGGTAACAAATTAGTGGATTTATAAGTTATGCCCTGTTTTCATGTTTGACTATGCTAAATGCCAGATGGCGGGGTGGGGTACAGAACATGGAATGCTAGAATATTCAGATATCCACTTTAACGGTGGGGTATGTCCTTTTCTATATCGCTGTTGTGTGTGTGTGTGTGTGTGTGTGTGTGTGTGTGTGTGTGTGTGTGTGTGTGTTCTGTTCACTTATTGCTTCACAGATGATCTTAAGTCGGCTTTCTTGCACTCCGGATTTGAATGATTGTTATAAATGTTTATCGCTAGTAATACATTAAAATTGTGAATTTAGAACATTAAGTGGAGTCATTCACCAATCAAGAGAAAGAAAATCCTACTAAATCTGGAAAAGGAGAGGTTGGATTTAGCCCTTTTGCAGGAAACACATTTAAATGACAAATAATATCTAAAACTGCAACTTAGTGGTTTTGATCAAGTCTATTTTTTTTATTCTTTAATACCAGTAGTTGTGCGGTGGTCATTTTAATTAGGAAGAACTTAACTTTTAAGTTATTAGACTGCATTAAGGATAAATATGGGTGATCTGTGACTATTAAGGCTTCAATATATAGCGAGTAAAATGATATGCTTAATGTTTACTGCTCTCCAGCACATCCTGCGAATTCCTAATGGATGTTTTTTCCAAGATTACAAGCTTTTCAATATAAACAAAATACGGTAGTTGGGGATTTTAATTGCCTCATGGACACATTGATGGACACAGTGACTTGTGGTCACGCACTGCTCTCCGCACAGTCTAAACAAATCATGGGCTAATGGGGAGAACGAGGATTTGTTGGTATCTGGAGGTTGTTACATCACTCAGACAACGATTTCACATTTTTTAATGATCCACATTATTGTTACACCAGAATTGACATTATTTTCAAACCCCCAAAATGCTCCTAGATTTAGTTTTACTCTGCACAATTGGAAATAATTGCGTTTTCTAACCATGCACCATCATATTTCAATATTAAGCTCAACGATAATACAGCACGATTTAGACATTGGAGGCGGAATCATTTCATTCATTCTAAAAGATAATTGGTTGATAGACTACTTTACCTCCGAATTCAAATCTTTCCGATCTATTCATTCCAAATCTGGTAAAAGAATGAGGCGCTGCGGCACAACAGCAGCGGCCTTTCAGATATGGTGTTACTTGAATTTACTTTTCTAATTTATGTTTGATACACAATTTTCGATTAGGGCACATGGATAACATAGCGGCTATCTATCATCGCCAGGTACTAAAACAATACAGAGATCGCCAAAAACAAACTTTAACAAAGATCTGCTGGCTGAATTACACGACCTCGTCTTGTTGAGGGGTACGGTCCTACAATCCATGGACTCGCCTGATGCTTGTAGCCGGAGATAGAGACGTCGAAAGCGATGTACGAGGAAGCAGAAACGAGGCAAGCGGGCAGGGGTCCATGCCAGGCTAAAAGCAAACCCTGGCCGGCCGGCTCTTCCGTCCATTCTGCTCTCAAATGTCCGCTCCAAAATGGACTACATCCGAATCCAACGAAATACTCGGCGGGAGTACAGAGTTTGCTCCGCGTAAGTCATGGCTCACTGATGGAATTTCGGACGGTGCCATTCAGCTAGACGGGCTAGCCTTGTTTCGTGCGGACAGGGATGCAGCTCTCTCCAGTAAGACTCGCGGTTGTAGTGTGTGTATTTACATCAACACGGAATGGTGTAAGAAATCTGAGCTGGTTTCCAGACACTGCTCATCGCTGTGGTTTCTGTGGCTGTTAGATGCAGACCATTTTATTTGCCACTGTAAGTCACCTCAGTTATTATATTACATGTCGACATTCCCCACAGCGCTAATGCTAAGGAGGCGCTCTGTGAAGTGTACGGCGCTATTAGCGAAATGCAGAACGCACACCCTGACGGACTGTTTATTGTCGCCGTTGATTTTAACCACGGGAACCTTAAGTCAGTGGACCGTAAATTCCATCAGTATGTGGACTTTGCAATGAAGGGGGAGAACGCGCTGGACCTTGTTTTTGCGTGTGTTGTTTGGACCTTCTTTACACAAACATCCCCGAAGCGAATCCTCCCACCTCGGATACTCAGACAAGATTTCTGTTATGCTAATCCCAGCATACAGACCGCTCTGCAGGCGCTCCAGATCAGTTCAGAGGCAGGTGAAACCTTGGTCAACAGGAGCCATCTCTGCTCTTCAAGTCTGCTTTGAGCACACTGACCTGCACATGTTCCGGGAGGAGGCAAACGATGGCAACTCTACTAACTTAGAGGAGTACACAGCATCATTGACCAGCTACATCAGCAAGTGCATTGAAGATGTTACTCTGTCCAAGACCAACGGAATCGCACTATCAAGCACATCTTTCCCTACCCCACTCTTTCTGCTTTCCGCAGTGACCACTCCCTACACGACTCCCTTGTCCCCTCGTACCCCTATTTCTCCACACCGATCTGCCTCCTCGCACTTATCCTTGTAAGCAGAACAAGTGCTACACATGCCCTCACACTTCCTCTCCCATTACCATTCAAAGCCCCAGACAGTCCTTCCAGCTGAGGCGACACTGCGCCTGTGAGTCGGCTGGTGTGGTGTACTGCGTCCGGTGCTCCCGGTGTGGCCTTTTATATATTGGTGAGACCCGACTCAGACTGGGGGACCGTTTCGCTGAACACCTTCGTTCGGTCCGCCAGAGAAAGAAGGATCTCCCAGTGGCCACACAGTTTAATTACACATCCCATTCCCATTCTGGTATGTATATCCATGTCCTCCTCTATTGTCAAAATGAATCCAAACTCAGGTTGGAGGAACAATACATTATATACCGTCTGGGTAGCCTCCAACCTGATGGCATGAACAGTGACGTCTCTAACTTCCGTTAATGCCCTTCCTCCACTTCTTACCCCATCCCTGACATATTTAGTTGTTTGCCTGTTCTCCAATTCCCTCTACTGCTCCCCCCACCCCCCGGTTTCCCCTTTCTTTCTCCCAAGGCCTCCCGTCCCATGATCCTTTCCCTTCTCCAGCTCTGTATCAGTTTCGCCAATCACCTTTCCAGCTTTTAGCTTCATCCCCCTTCCCCCACCGTTCTTCTCCTATCATTTCGAATTTACCCCTCCCCCCACTACGTTCAAATCCCTTACTATCTTTCCTTTCAGTTAGTCCTGACGAAGGGTATCGGGCCGAAACGTCGACAGTGCTTCTTCTTATTGATGCTGCCTGGCTTGCTGTCTTCCACCAGCATTTTTTGTGTGTTGCAAGACCATCACTATACGCGCTAACCAGAAGCCATGGATGACCGCGGAGCTGCATGCACTGCGGAGGACCAGCGACTCCGCCTTCAGAGCAGTCGACAAGGCAGCCCTAACAACAGCAAGGGCAAAACTGTCCGGAGCCTTCGGAGGGTCAAATGTTGCATACGCCCAGCGAATCTGCAGCCCATACTAAGACATCAGCGATGCACGGTGCATGTGGAAGGGCATCCAGGACATCTCCAATTACAGGACAACAGCTCCTGTCTGTCCGGGTGATGCCTTCCTCACAGATACGCTGAATAACGTCTACGCCCGGTTTGAGGCGGAAAAATGACGTGGCGGCCTGGAAGTCCACCCCTCCTACAAATGACCAGGTTCTGTGTCTCACTGTGATCGATGTGAGAAGAACCCTGTGCAGGGTCAACCCACGGAAGGCTGCTTGACCAGATAACATCTCTGGTAAAGGGCACAGAGGATGTGCAGACCAGCTAGCAGAAGTTCTCACTGACATCTTCAACATCTCCCTGAGCACCACCACCATTCCAACGTGCTTCAAGGCCGCCACCATCGTCCCCGTGCTGAAGAAGTCTTCAGTGTCCTGCCTAAATGACTACCGTCCCGTTGCACTTACATCCATCATCATGAATGTTTCGAGAGGCTGGTCATGAGGTACATCAAGACCCTGCTGCCCCCCTCACTGGACCCCTTGCAGTTTGCGTACCGCCCCAACCGCTCAACAGATGACACATTTGCCACCACCCTCCACCTGGTCCTAACCCACATGGGCAAAAAAGAAACGTAAGTTCGAATGCTGATCATGAACTTCAGTTCAGCATTCAACAGAATCAACCCTCAGAAACTGATTGGAAAGATGAGCCTACTTGGCCTGAACACTTCCCTCTGCAAATGGATCATAGACTTCCTGACAGGGAGACTTCAGTCAGTCCGATCCGGGAGCAGCATCTCCAACAGCATCACACTGAGTACGGGGGCTTCTCAGGGCTGTGTGCTTAGTCCACTGTTGTTCACTCTGCTGACCCAAGAGTGTGCTGCAACACACAGCTCGAACGACATCATCAAGGTAGTGAGGGAGTCTAGGACCAGAGGACACAGATAGAGTGGATGTGGAGACGATGTTTCCTGTAGTGGGGGAGTCTATGACCAGAGGGCACCGATAGAGTGGATCGCCGATGACACGAACGTGGTGGGTCTCATCAGGGAGAACGACGAGTCAGCTTACAGAGAGGAGTTGTAGCGTCTAACGGACTTGTGCAGAGCCAACAACCTGTCTCTTCCTGTGAACAAAACAAAGGAGATGGTTGTTGAATTCAAGACGGCACGGAGCCGGCAGTCCCCGCTGAAAATAGACGGCTCCTCGGTAGAGATCTTAAAGAGCGCCAAATTTCTTGGTGTTCACCTGGCGGAGAACCTCACCTGGTCCTTCAACACCAGCTGCATAGCAAAGAAAGCCCAGCAGCGTCTCTACATTCTGCGAAGGCTGAGGAAAGTCCATCTCCCACCCTCATCCTCATGACATTCTACACGGATTGTATGAAGAAAATACAGAGCAGCTGGCATTACTGCCTGGATCGGAAATTGCACGATCTCATCGCAAAACCCGGCAGCGGATAGTGAGGTCAGCTGAGAAGATCATCGGGGTCTCTTTACCCGCCATCACAGACATTTACACTACATGCTGCATCTAGAAAGGAAACAGCATTATGAAGGACCTCATGCACCCTTCATACATACCTTTCTCCCTCCTGCCGTTTGGGAAAAGGCTCCGAAGCATTCGGGCTCTCACGGTCAGACTATGTAACAGATTCTTCCCCCAATCTATCAGACTCCTCAATACCCAGAGCCTGGACTGACACCTTGCCCTATTGTCCTGTTTATTATTTACTTCAATGCCTGCACTGTTTATTGTACACTTTACGAAGTCCCGTGTAGGTCTGTAGTCTTGTGTAGTTTTCTATGTGTTGTTGTTGTTTTTATTTTCTTTACGTAGTTCAGTCTAGTTTTTTGTACTGTGTCATTTAACATCATGGTCCTGAAAAACGTTGTCTCAGTTTTACTATGTACTGTATCAGCAGTTATGTTCGAAATGACAATAAACGTGACTTGCCTTGACTTGAGATACTCTGGGAAAACGCTCAGGCTTATGCAAGGGTATAAAATAACTCTTCCTCTGCTAGTAAGAAGCGACAAGCTGCGGAACAGAAGCGTCTAGTCTAGTGGAACAAAGCTTGCGACAGCTGAAAATGATTATATTAATAAGACCTGCAAACAAGTTACAGAACTTCACAGCTATACGCTGTACACTAAACTCATTGTTAACACAAGCAGCCAAAGGAAAATTGACATATGCAAACCAAAGATTGTTTGACCATCGTGTAAAACCTGGTAGTAATTTAGTCAAGTCAAGTCACTTTTTATTGTCATTTCGACCATAACTGCTGGTACAGTACACAGTAAAAATGAGACAGCGTTTTTCCAGACCATGGTTCTACACGAAGCAATACAAAAACTAAACTGAGATACGTTTACTTAGTTTATTTAGCTGGATGGAAAACTGCCTCTCTGTCTATTGCTTCAATGAGAGATGGGCAGGAGACCTCATTAGTAATTCTAAAATGATTAATGCTGTGTTTAAGAGTTTTTTGTATCAATCTGAGCAATGTAGGAATGGATAATCTAAGATGGGGTCCTTTTTTTCAGGAATATAGATATCCAGGCATTTCTTCTGAACAAGAGTCCCTCCTCAGTGCTCCATTATCTATGCATGAGATACAGGAAGCTGTGAGACAGATCCAAAGTTGGAAGACCCCTGGTTCTGATGGACTCATTAGTGATTTCTATAAAGAGTGCATAGGGTTATTATCATTGTCTATATTAAACATGTTCAATCATGCATTTAATTGTTGTCTCCTCCCATTATCATTGAGAGAAGCTAATATCTCCATAATTCTTAAAAAAAACAAAGGAGCCCTGAAGTCTGTGCCTCTGACAGGCCTATTTCATTGTTAAATGTTGATTTAAAATCTTATCTAATAATGTTCTAGTTAATAACCGTGTTACATTTTATCATAAAAGATGATCAAATGGGTTTTGTAAAAGGCGTAGATCATATCAAAATATCAGAAAATTACTTAATTTGATTCAGGCATGTCAGCAACAGGCAGTGGAAAGCTTGGTGGTTTCCTTAGAAGCAGAATAGGCCGTGTCGAATGGCCGTACCTTTTGTTTCACTTTAAACCGATTTGATTTGGACAATAATTGTATTAATTGGATGCTGGTCCTTTACTGTGATTCTTACCAATGATATTAGGTCGGACACCTTTAGTATTCTGAGGGGCAGCCGGCAGGCCTGCTCTTTATCAACACTACTTTTTACGCTGGTGATCGAGCCATTGGCTGACGCTATATCTGCTGCAGACATGGGACTAAAGTCAAATAAAACGACAGTATATGCGGATGATATTCTAATTTTCTTTTTAAAACCTGCTATGTCAGTGAACCACCTTACACAATGCATCAATTTATGTAGCGCCTTTTCAACTTATAAAATCAACTTCACTAAATCAGAGGATATGCCTCTGGGGAATCTGCAGCAGGTACCTGACACTCAGGGTGTTTTCCTCTTTAAATAGTCGCAGACAGGTTTTCTTTACTTAGCCATATCCATCACACCTACGTTTGAACAATTGTTCAAAGCTAACTTTACACAGTTAATTGATAACATCAAACAGGAGCAATGGAGCACTATTCCCCTTTCTTGGCTTGGCCAAATATCCTTGCTCAAAATGAACATTATTCCTCGTCTGCTCTACCCAATATGAATGTTTCAGTCGTTTTACCCAACAATCAATTAAAACATAAGGGACAGTTTTTTTTTTTCATTTTGAAAAACCGTATTAAACTTTCTAAATTACAGCTACCCGGTAGTCTAGGGGTCCGGATTTTCCAGATATCAACAAAAAAAAAATATCAATTAAGTTCCTTTTTATCTCATGTGTTTGACTGAGTTTGCAATGATTCTTCCTTGACATGCCTAGACATTGAAGCCTGACAAGCAAAATGCCCTCTTATTAAATTACTTTTTCTTCGATAAGATGTAATTAGTTACGGAATATTGTCGCAATTCAATAATAGTTAACACAATCAGGGCCTGGAGGGCTATGCGACAAATTGAGGGCGATATTTTAGCTACGTTGCTCTCAATCTGTTGCACCGCCCTCTAAGCCCTGATTGAATCAAATAGTATTGGATTGCGACAATAATGCTTAACTAATTTCAAGAAGAAAACAAGAACTTTTGAATTTCCTGTCCTTTTGTGCAAAGAAGAACAGTTTACTTTCTTGGATATCCGATAAGGCCTCTGGACATTCTGGTCGGAGTAAATTAATCATGGAATACATTCCTTTGGACATTTTAACTTAGATGATTCTCTCAAAAACAAATAGTTTTCATAAAGCATTGCAACTCTTTCTACGACAAATAGATGTAAACTTGTCTGCTATACCAATAAGTGCTTTTGTGTAGGATGTTGTGGTGATGTTTATATTTTGATGGAAATGTTCTGATAGCTGATCTCTGTGAGGGGAAGAAATGTTAATCTACTTGGAAATGGAAAGTCTTGATATGCTGAGCATTTTTTTTAAAGCATGATCCCGAACTGTTGAAGTATATATGTCGGCATATTCAATTATCGCTCCGTGTAAGAGTAATTCTGTACTTGCCATTTCATGATTTCCCTTACAAGGCGCGAAACGAAAGAGTGAGTGGCGCGCCACTCCTCACACAGCCAGTAGGTGGCCGTTGAGAGTTTTTGTTTATAGTCCTGCTGGGTGCCGATGCACCTTCCTCCCTGCTTAACTTAAGTGCACCGGGGCGGGGGGCGGTGCCGGTTGAGTTGCGGACAACCCGACCCAAGAGAGGTATACTGGGCTACGTGGTACCAAATGCAAGGTAAGTAGTAGTGCCAGTTCACAGTATATACAACAAAAGGGATTCAGAACAATATGAAATTGGCTGACAGAGCGAGCAACAAATGCATTGACTTTCTCCAGTTCTCCACCTCTGGATCATTCTTTTTCTCTCTGCTGTTCCTGAGCCCCTGGCGATTTTTTTTTTTTTGTTGCCATAACATGACTGACTGCTCAAGCATTAAAAGGTAGAATCAAAACGATCGGCAATAAAGCTGTAGTGATAGCCGTTAAATGTTCTTTATATGACAAGTCAGTCAATCCTGGAAACATTTTAGTAATCGCCTTTGAACTCTCTCCAGTTTCATCACATCCTTCCAAAGGTAAGTGGATCATCTCTTAAAAATATTATAGTTAATGATTGGGTAAAAGCACCAAACCTCAGTGGAAGAAATGTCTGCTTGCATTTACACACGGCAACTGCCTAAGGACAATACAATGGATGTTACACTTATCCTACCTCACTTTAACCGTCACGGATTCTCCATGTTCTCGACATATTGTTGAGGTTCTCAACGAGAAAGTCCACTCGAGTTCCAGGCACCGCTAATCTGTGATACCTAATAAAACTAAACCAATGGAAGAAACGTCATACCAGCGTCATGTGGTTGCTTTGCATTTTTCAATGCAGTCTCTGCTCACGTGAAGATCTCATGAGTGAGCCTTCATTGTTTGGCACATCTGCTCGAGTTTCGTGAGTTAATTTGGCTGAACTAACCGGCCATGACAAGTTACCAACGTTCTCTCACAAGGCTGCATGAATATATATGTTTAAGTTCCCGGAAATCTGAATGATATCGACATTTATTTGAACATATATTTGAACGCCCAATAGACTATACAATAGGTCTTGCGTTTTATCTGCAGACCCCACCACTAAATGTGAACAGATATTTAAGTCCATCTTTCAATTGCTTCCTGAATTTCCTCTGTGACAGAGTGTAGATACACGTGTTGGTGCAGGTACAAAGATACCTCAAAATCAAACCAAACTGCTGCAGGATGTATGTCGTGGTATTCAAATATCTATTTGTGTAAGAGTAATTCTGAACTTGCCAGTTCATAGTATGTACAATATAGGGGATCCACAACAATATGAAATTAGCTGACAGAGCGAACAACAAAAATATTGAGTTTCTCCGGTTCTGCATCTCTGGATGATTCTTTTTATCTTTGCTGTTCCTGAGCCCACGGCGAACCTTGTTTGCTGCAATAATGTGACTAACTGTTAAAGCATTAAAAAGCAGATTCAAACCGATTGGCAGTAAAGGTATAGTGATAGTCTTAATCAACTGGAATGCTTTCCACGCAGGCAAAGTAAAGTAATCCGTTGTCAAAATGCATCGCCAAGGTATGTTTTCAATGATAACGTATGATTCTACCGCAAAGTAGAATGGAACACTTTTCACACAACATCCTATACATACAATTGCTATTTCAATAGTAGCTGTCCTCTCGGTGCAGTATCGTTCCCGCAACTTCTGACTGCAGATTGCAATGCAACGATCGAACGTGAAAGCCACCGTGAGCCAAACAGAACAGCCCACGGTTGCGAGCCTCAGGACAAGCGTCTGTGTGCAAACAGGTGTAATGTGCAAAGGAAGGGCATAACGATAAATATTATTGATCTCATCGAGAACAACAGCAATAATAAAACCCTTTAAATCAGCTACTGCCATTCCCATCAGGTAACGGGAGATGCATTTAGAGAGCCCGCAGTTTCGCAGAGACAGGATCACAATCGCCACTAAATTAACTGCAAAGAAGCAAAAATAAAAGTTTAGTCTATCGATACACTCATCTAGACAGTCCATCATTATAGCTGAGAATGCTGAGGATTTTATATATTGCGGGAATAAAATTGACTCATAGAGACTGTTTCTTCGGAGATGACATTTTTGAGTGGAAGATCGTCAGAGCTAAATCAATGTTTCGATGTACAGGTGGCAAATAAACGTGAATTGTGTACATTGCGAGGAAACGCAACATAAAGGTTTTTATTCTCTCGTGCTGTGGGATGAATGTAAAAATTAAAATAACTCTCATCTGACTTGATCATATCTAAATTAAAACTGTTCAAGGAAGAACATCATGCTAAAATGGAAAAAGCTTCGCTGGGTACTGTGCCAAATTCAAATAAATTTCTACAAATAAGTACAGAAAAAAAAATTATTTGGAAAGGACTGTTTGTTGCCGAAAAACCGGGGGGGGGGGGGGTTGCAGGGAGAGCTGCAGCGATACTAAAGATTTTGTTTTCAATTTAGCAAACGTTTGAGTTTCGACATTGGTGCAGAATTAGATTTAAAACAATACGTGATGGAAGGCCAAGTAAGGTAAAATGCTACAACAGTATCAATATTAGCACTCAATCATTTTTTATATTGACAAAAATTTTCGGACTTTCTACCGGAGTAAGAATTCCAGAGAAAATTCGAAGAAAAAAAATAAAATATATTTTTAAACCTGAACTGTCTTAAAACACTCATCAGATGAGGCACCGTCTGTAACAAATGCTGCAAGAACAATCACACACATACAGTAGTAACCAATTACAGTAACGTACCAGTGATTCCAATCGCTGCTAGTACAGGATAGTAAATACACACGATGTAGTAAATCGCTGGATATCCAATTTTCTGTGTGAATTGGAGATCAGTTTTAAATCGTACAACTGCCGATATCTACTGCGGATTTGTATGCTCTTACACAGGAGAGGAATGTGCACATTGACAATTAATTATACCACGTGGACTGTCACATCAGTGACATCCGACTAAACAAACAGTTCAGGTCAGTTTTCATTTATATTAATTGCGTCATCCTGCAATTAAAATCTCTCCCTTGAGAAAATCACAAAAATAACAACTATTTTTAGCTTTTGTTTATTCACACCTTCAAACGAGAAAGTTGTACATTCTTTTTGTCTGACGCAGAGTTGGTGCATTGCACATAAAATAATTCTAAGTCGGAATATTGTTACAACCTGCACTATCACTCTCAAATAATTATCAATTTACAATTATATCAGTGGGCGAAGCACATTAAGATTCTAAGGTTAGGGAAGGGTATTTAGAGTCATGGGGGTAATGGGAGTGGACCCAAAAGCAAGATACAGTCACTGAACTACCTGGAACAGGAACAGGCGTGAGAAGGAAGTAAGGAAAGTGGGGAAGAAAGGACAGTGGACATGACCCCGGTCCCGGACGAGACAAGGACTCCGGCCCTGGGATAGGACATGACTAGGATAGGGAACCAGGACATGGAACTGGGAACTGGCAGCCTGGGCTTGGACTCCGAGCCAGAGCGTGGACAAGGACCCAGAACCTGGGTCTTGACTCAGGATTGGAGCCCCGAATATGGCGAGGACATGTTGAGATTACAGGACTGGACGTGAGACTCATGGACAGGACAAGGGAACCCCAGCACAGGGCTGGGCAAGGTACTTTAGGCTGGGCGAGACGTGGCTACAGGACGAGGAGAGGCAACATGGCTGGACGTAAGACTACTAACAAGGGAACCGCGACACAGGACGTGGAAACCCAGCACTGGGCTGGGCAAGATGCTCCTGGGCTGGGAGAGGCACATGACAAGATGAGATCACAAAGCCTTGGCTAGGACAGGACAAGGACATTGGACTTGACACACCTGGACCGGAATAATGAACGCTGGCACTGGACGAGGGAATCCCAGCACCGGGCTGGGCAAAGTACTCTTGTGATGGGCGAGGTACATGAACAAGACGGAAACACAGAGCCTTGGCCGAGGAAGGACAGAAATGCAGAACACGGAGCCGACGGAGAGACAGAGACATGGAACACTGTGCTGGGACCCGGTCCTTGGGTGCAGGAAGAAGGGCCGGGACTCATTACACAGAACACAGAGCAGGGACCCCTCCTTGGGTACAGGACGTAGGGCCGGGACTCATTACACAGAACACAGAGCAGGGACCCCTCCTTGGGTACAGGACGTAGGGCCGGGACTCATTACACAAGTGCGCTGAACAGGACGAGACAGTTCCCAACGCTAGGTAGCGGCAAAACGGCCGGACAGAGAAACGTACCTAGCGAAGTCAGATTGTTCCAAACAGGGCGTGACTAAAGACACAGGCAAGGCGAGGTAAGGCTACAGGCAAGGGCAAGGCGAGGCAAGGCTCCAGGCAGAGGAAAGAGGAGGAAAGGCTCCAGGTAGATTCAAGGAGAGACAAGTCTGTGGGCAGAGGAATGGCGAAGCTATGAGAGGTTCCAGGCAGAGGCAGGGCGAGGCAAGGCAAGGCACCATGCAGGAAGGTGAAGGGAAGGGATACAGGCAAGGGCTTTGGACAGGATCAATCCAGCAGTCAAACGCTGAATCCTGAAGCCATTTATGAGGCCAGCCTTAACAAAAATCAACTGCCTCAACAGAAACTGGGGAAAACCGAAAAAGCTGGACTAAGGAACTAGACTGGACCGAGAACCGGAATGCGAATTTCACGGTCCGGACCGTGACATTTAGTTTGATTGTTCAATTCAATAATCTATTCCCGGAAAGGGAATGTTCACACCTCCTTCTTGCTTTCAGATTGGTTTGGTGCAACAATAGTGGTCAATCTGAATGAGAACTTATTTAGTAATCGATTAGATTATTTACGCACCTCGAAGGTAAACTTAACATCTAAACTGATTTGGGAGTAGCGGGATCGTCCATTATTTATGTAAGAGGTCTGTTTCATGAAGCAATCTTTAAACATGGAGGGATTAAATATCATTTTTTGCACAGAAATGCATTGTTCAACACGAAGTATTTGTAATATACATCCATTTCACCCCTCTCCACTGATATTTTGTGTCATTTCTTGTAGGGGTGATATTATCATACATTGTTCACTGCATTCTGATTTTTTTTTCAGTCTTGCAAATTGTACCAATCTCAGGGCTTCTCCTGTGGGAAGGCAGAATGTGCTTTATCCACAGGTGATGCGGTCTCCATATTGACCTTACTGGATTTCAGACACGTTGCATTTATGCCCAATGATTTATTATCCGGCACAACAAAGCAACTGAAATGACAATAAATTATACTCGCAACACACACAAATTGCTGGTGGAACACAGCAGAAGGAGAAGCACTGTCGACTTTTCGGGCCGAGACCCTCCTGCTGTGTTCCACCAGAATTTCGTGTGTGTTTCTTGAATTTCCAGCTTCTGCAGATTTCCTTGTGTTTACTTTTGTAACTTATACTCGCGCTGTGCCTGTGTGTATGGAACTGCCATGCTTTCATTAAATATCCAATAAATCAAGCCGGCACAGTTTCGTTGCCCCAATTACTGCGCCTTGATTATATCTAAATGAAACACTGTCTGGTTAATCAGGCTGTGCAGTGAAAGAAGGATTACCGTAGATAATGGCAATGTTGCAGCTCGCATCTTCAGAACAATTTGGGACTCTATACCATCTACGACAAATCTGCAAGTTTTCTCTCGATAAATTTTCCTTTTGACTTCGGACAAGCAGGTATTTCCATTGCAAATGAGAACTCGTGTTATATATGGGTTCGTTGTTGATAATGAAGTTTACCCTTCTGGGGTTCTTTCACAGGTTTCAATATTAGACCAAAAAATATAAGATTTTGGGGCAGGATTAGGCCATTTACCCCATTGCGTCTGTTCCGCCATTTCAGCATGGCTGCTCCAATTGTCCTCTCAGCGCCAACTTCCTGCCCTGAGCAATCAAGTACCTATCAAAACTGAACTTTTAATATACGAAACGAATTGACTTCCACAACTGCATGAGGCAAAAAAACACTGATTTTGCCAAAGAAAATCATTTTCATATCTGTTCAAAAGGACGCCATTCTATTCTGAGGCTATGTTCGCTGGACTCAGACTGTCCCACTACAGGGTACATCCTATTGAAAGTTCCACGCCATGATTATTTCCACAAGAAACGCCGTAAGGCCGGTCATGTTCTCCATGGAACAACATCAGTACATAGGAAATAGGAGCAGGAGTAGGACACCTGGCCTGCCAAGACTGTTGCCTCATTCAATGAGGTGGTGACTGATCTGACCATGTACTCATGTCCAACTTCTTGCCCTTCCCCCATAACGCTTAACTCCCCTACTACGCAAAAATATATCCAACCTTCTGTTAACGCAATTCTGAGAGGTAGCCTCCATTGCTTCTTTGAACAGAAAATTGCACAGGTTTTACACACTGCGATAAGCAGTTCCTCCTTATCTCCGTCCTAAAAATACTGCCTGATCCTTGAGGTTATGTCTCCTAGATCTAGTCTCAGCAACAAGAGGGAACAACGTTCCTGCTCTATCTTATCTATCCACTTCATAATTTTATGTGTTTCTATATGACCTCCTATCATCATTCTGAATTCCAGCGAATGCAGTCCTAGCGAATTAATCTATCCTTATATTTTAACCCGCCCGTCTTTGGAATCAAACTAGTGAAACTCCTCCCGCAGTATATCTTTCCTCAAATAATGAGACCAGAACTTCACACAGTACTCCAAGTGCGGCCTCAGCAGTACCCTGTACAGTCACAGCATAGCCTTCCTGCTCTTAAATTCAATCCCTCAAGCAATGAAGGCCAACGATGAAAAGCTCAGAAGGAGAGGATTCACGGTCCTTTCCCTTTTATTTTTTAAACGGCGAACCAATGGGAAGCGGAGGAGTTGAAGACAGCCGGTCAGCTGGCTCACTATAAAAGAAGTTTCGTCTCGTGAAGCGGCCATCGTCGGAACGGACTGAGTCAGAGTGGGAAGGCTTTGGCTCAACAGGCTTCGGCGTAAGAAGGCAGAGGCGAGGGTAGGTTCTGGTAAGCTGTTGTAGTTTTTTCTCTTTCGATTTCTTTTGTAGCTAGTAAGTTTAGAGAGAATGTAAGGCAGGATGTGGGAATGCTCCTCTAGCAGGATGTGGGAAGTCAGGGAGACCTCTGGTGTCCCTCTGGTGACACCTGCAAGAAGTGCATCCAGCTGCAGCTCCTAACAAACCGCCTTAGGGAACTGGAGCATGAGCTGGATGACCTCCGGATCTTTCGGGAGAATGAGGTGTTTATAGATATTAGGTTCATTGAGGTAGTTCCGCCAAAGTAACGGCGCACAGGTAACTGTGTTACCGTCAGGCGAGGGAAGGGTAAAGGGCAGGCAGAACAGGGCTTCCCTGTGACCATTCCCATCAACAACACGCAGACCGATCTGGATACTGTTGGAGGGGGGAATGACTTACCTGGGACAAGCTGTGGTAGCCGGATCTCTGGCACAGAGTCTGGTTTTGCAGAGCAGAAGGGAGGGGGGAAGAAGAGGAGTGCGGTAGTGATAGGTGACTCGATAGTTAGGTGTATAGACAGGAGGTTATGTGGTCGTGACAGAGACTCCCAGATGGTTTGTTGTCACCTGGGTGCCAGGTTCAGTGATGTCTCTGATCGCGTGTACAGCATTCTGAAGTGGGAGGGTGATCAGTCAGATGTCATGGTACACATCGGTACCAATGACGTAGGAAGAAGGAGTCAGGAGGTCCTGAACAGTGAGTATAGACAGCTTGGTAGGAAGTTAAAAAGCAGGTCCTCGACGGTGGTTATCTCAGGATTGCTACCTGTAATACATGCCAGTGAGGATAAGAATGGGATGCTCTGGCAGATGAACATGTGACTAAGGAACTGGTGTAGCGGTCAGGATCCCTGGGACCTCTGCTGCGGCAGGTGGGAACAGTACAAGAGGGACGGGTTACATCTGAACTACAAGGGGACCAATATCTTTGCAGGGAAGTTTGTTAGTGCTATGGGGGTGGGGTTATCAACTAGATGTGCAGGGGGATGGGAACCAAAGTGCTGGAGCAGATAGTGGAGCAAGGGTGAAAATAAATGATGTTAAATCTCATGCAAAGTCACAAGCAGAAGGGTTGTGTGTGGTGGTAATAATCTTCTGAGTTGTGTCTATTTCAATGCAAGGAGTACTGTGGGAAAGGCTGACGAGCTGACGGTATGGATTGACACGTGGACATACGACATTATAGCCATTAGCGAAACTTGGATACAAGAGGGGCAGGACTGACAGCTTAATGTTCCAAGGTGCCGAAGTTTCAGACGGGATAGAGGCACATCGTTGAAGGGTGGATGGGAGGCATTGCTAGTCGGGGGAAACGTTACAGCAGTGCTCAGGTAAGTCAGATTAGAGAGCTTGTCTGCCGAGGCCATATGGATGGAGCTGAGAAGCAGGAAATGTATGACCCTATTAATTTGGTTATATTATAGTCCACCAAATATTCAGCAAGAATTGGAGGATCAAATCTGCCGAGATATACCGGACAACTGCAGGCAATCTAATATTTGATTGTAGGGGTTTTTAATTTTCCCCATATTAATTGGGACTCCCATACTCTTAAAGGACTAGACGGGTTAGAGTTTGTAAAATGTGTTCAGGAAAGTTTTATTAATGTTACGAATCGGGCCGGATGGACACAAACGCAGGACGCAGACACTGAAGTACTAGGGGCAGGACAGGATGGGGGTGACATGGCACTAAAGGGTAGAGCTGGGGTTCAGGTAGATAGAATGTCAGGCAGGCAGAGCGGAGCGGGCTCCAGGTGTTCGAGTTCAGGTAGACAGGCTCCCGGGGTACAGGCAGGCAGGCAGACAGGTCGCCAGGGTTCAGGCCGGCAGGCAGACTTGTCCCCGAGGTTTAGGCACGCAGGGAGGTAGACAGGTCCCCGGGATTCAGACAGGCAGGCAGGTAGACAGGATCCCAGGGTTCAGGCAGGCAAGCAGGTAGGTAGGTCACAAAGATCAGGCAGGCTGGCAGACAGGTCCACGAGGTTCAGGAAGGATGACAGGCGGGTCTAGATGGCTAGATAAGCTGGCGGCGAGCCCTCTCATGCCGGTCGCTTATATCCCGGGTTGGGCGCCTCTCAGGCGGGAACACCGGTGGCCTGGGCACGAGGCGGACCGCTAGGCGGCTGCGGGGCACAATCCCAGGGTTCGCGCGGGAGAGAAAGACGGGGCAGAACCTCCAACGAACAGTGGCTGACGGGCCAGGCCTGCCCGACGGAGGTAAGGGGTAGAAACGGACATACGTCTAGGGTGACCAACACAAGAGGCATGATAGCAGGAAAATTGGGAAAGGCCGGCAGACAGCGCGACTGCGCGAACAAAACAAACGGGCAGAGAAGCGGGACAAGCGCATGGGAAGAAAGGTGAGGGTGAGGACCAAACTGGCAGTACCGGTACGGGGCAGAGAAGCATGATGAGGAGTGCCTCTGAGCCCGGGCAGGATAACAGAATGCAGAGAAGAGTTCGGAGCCGTCGGAGAAACAGGAAACTGAAGAAAAAGAACATCTGCCTGGTCCGTCTCGAAGCCCCTTATAACCACCTGCAGCTCAATGAGTTACAGGTGTTCCTCCTTGAGCCAGGAGGGTCCTAGCTAGATTCACGGGTGACGGGAGGGGAAACTGTAGGAGCCGGAGTCTGGAGCCCTCGGACTGGATCTAGACCCGGAACGCGGATTCCGGCCTGGACCGGAGCCTGACAGTACCCACACCCCCGCCCCTTTAAGGGAACCTCCTGGCGACCAAAGCGGAGCTGGAGAGCCAGGGACGGTACGTGGGGGTGGGGGGAATATCCAGAGCATAGAGAACCACAGGGTAACGGGATCTTGTCTCCAGAGCCTGGGTCGCTGGGTTCATGCTTGGGTTGGTCATTCGGTTACGAACGGGGCTGGAAGGACCCAAACGCAGGACGCAGACACTGAAGTACTAGGGGGAGGACAGGATGGGGATGCCATGGCATTTCGGCGTAGATCTGGTGTTCAGGTAGATAGAGTGTCTGGCAGGCAGAGGGGAGGGGGCTCCTGGAGATCAGGCAGGCAGAGCGGAGTGGGCTCCCGGATTTCAGGCAGGCAGATCGGAGCGGGCTCCCGGAGTTCAAGCGGGCAGATCGGAGCGGGCTCCCGGAGTTCAAGCGGGCAGATCGGAACGGGATCCCAGAGTTCAAACGGGCAGATCGGAGCGGGCTCACGGAGTTCAGGCAGCAGATCGGAACGGGATCCCAGAGTTCAAGCGGGCAGATCGGAGCGGGCTCCCGGAGTTCAATCGGGCAGATCGGAGCGGGATCCCGGAGCTCAGGCAGCAGAGCGGAGCGGGCTCCCGGAATTCGTGCAGGCGGAGCTGAGCGTTCTCCCGGAGTTCCGGCAGGCAAAGCGCAGCGGTCTCCCGCAGTTCAGGCAGGCAGAGCGCAGCGGGCTCCCGGAGTTCGAGTTCAAGTAGACAGGTTCCTGGCGTTCAGGCAGACAGGTCCACGGGGTTCAGGAAAGCAGGCAGATTGGTTCCCAAGGATCAGACAGGCATGGAGGTAGACAGGTCCCCGGGATTCAGACAGGCTGGCAGACAGATCCCCGGGGTTCAGGCAGGCAGGTAGCTAGACAGGTCCCCGAGTTACAGGCAGGAAGGTAGGTAGACAGATCCCCGAGGTTCAGGAAGGCAGGAAGGTAGACAGGTCCCCGGGTTACAGGCAGGAAGGCAGGTAGACGGGTCCCCAAGGTTCATACAGGTTGGCAGACAGGTCCCGAGATCAGGCAGGCTGGCGGAAAGTCCCCGGCATTCAGGCGGGCAGACAGACGGGTCTGGTTGGCTAGATAAGCTGGCGGAGAGCCATGTCATGCCAGGTCGCATAAAACTCGGGTAGTGTCGCCTCTCAGGCGGGAACACTGGTGGCCTGGGTAAGAGGCGGACCACTAGACGGGTGCAGGGCACAATCCCAGCGTTCGCGCGGGAGAGGAGGAAGGGGCAGAACCTTCGACGGACAGTGGCAGAAGGGCCAGGCCTGCCCAACGGAGGCAAGGGGTAGAAACGGGCATACGTCTAGGGCGACCAACACAACAGGCATGATAACAGGAAAATTGGGAAAGGCCGGCAGACAGCGCGACTGCGCGAACAAAACAAACGAGCAAAGAAGAGGGACCAGCGCATGGGAAGAAAGGTGAGGGTGAGGACCAAACTGGCAGTACTGGTACGGGGCAGAGAAGCATGATGAGGAGTGTGTCTGAGCCCGGGCAGGGTAACAGAATGCCGAGAAGATTTCGGAGCCGGCAGAGAAACAGGAAGCAGAACAAAACTTCCACCGGTCTGGTCCCCGTCCCAAGTCCCCTTATAACCACCTGCAGCTTAATGATTCGCAGGTGTGACTCGTTGAGCCAGGAGGATCCTAAATCATTCACGGGTGACGGGAGTGGAAACTGCAGGAGCCGGAGTCCGGTGCCCTCTGACCGGATCGAGACCCGGAACGCGGTTTCAGGACCGGACCGGTTCCTGACAGTACACTCCCCAACCCTCACCTCTCAGTGTGCCTCCTGGCGTCCAAAGCGGGACCGGAGGGACAGGGATGGTACTTGGGTTTGGGGGGGGGTGGAATATCCAGAGCAGAGAGGACACTAAGTTAACGGGAACTAGTCTCCAGAGCCTGGGTCGCTGTGTCCACGCGTGGGGTGGTCGTTCTGTCAGGATGAACCCAAACGCAGGACGCAGACACTGAAGTACTAGGGGGAGGACAAGATGGGAATGCCATGGCATTTAAGGGTAGATCTCGTGTTCAGGTAGATAGAGAGGCAGGCAGGCAGAGCGGAGCGGGATCCCGGAGTTGAGGCAGGCAGGCAGGTAGACAGGTCCCCGAGGTTTAGACATGCTGATAGACCGGTCCCTTGGGTTCAGGCAGTCTGGCAGACAGGTCCCCAGGATTCAGGCCGGTAGACAGACTGGTCCCAGAGGTTCAGGCAGGCAGGGAGGTAGACAGGTCCCCGGGATTCAGGCAAGCAAGCTGGCAGACAGGACCCCCGGCTTGTTGCAGGCAGGCAGAGAGGTCCCCGGGCGTTCAAACAGGCAGGCAGACGGATCTAGGTGGCTAGAGAAGTTGGCGGAGAGCCCTCCAATGGCGGGCCGCATATATCCCGGGTAGTGTCGTCTACCAGGCGGAAAAATGCGGACACCTCGGCGGGTGCGAGGCACAATCCCAGGATTCGGTCGGAAGAGTAGGATAGGGCAGGTCCCTCGCCGGGAAGCGGCAGACCGGCCGGATCCTGTCGACGGAGGCAAGGGATAGGAACGGGCATAGGTCTATGGTGACCAACTCAACAGCCATAATAGCAGGGAAATTGGGGAAGTCCGGCTGACAGCGCGACCGCGGGAACAAAACAAACGATTGGAGTTGCGTGACCAGCGCATGGGAAGAAGGTGGGTGAGAGGACAAAACTGGCAGATCTGGTACGGGGCAGAGAAGCATGATGAGTAGCAGATTTTTGCCCGGGCAGGATAACAGAATGCCGAGCAGAGTTCGGAGCCGGCGGAGTAACAGGAAACAGAACAAAACGACCAACCGCCTGTTCCCAGTCCCAAGGACCCTCGTAAGCACCTGCAGCTCAATGAGTCTCAGGTGCGCCTCCTTGAGCCAGGAGGGTCCTAACTAGTTCACGGGTGACGGGTGGGGAAACTGCAGGAGCCGGAATCCGGAGCACTCGGACTGGATCGAGAACTGGAATGCAGATTCCGGTCCAGACCGGACCCTAACAATAAATCAATATACAGAGGTACCAACTAGATAGGATGCAATATTTGATCTCCAATTAGGAAACGATTTAGGACAGTTGACGGAAGTGTGCGCAGAGGAAAACTTTGTTTCAAGTGATCATGACGACATAGTTTCAACATGATCATGGGTAAAGATCGATCTGTCCTAGGGTTGAATTTCTAAACTGGAAAAAGGACAAATTTGAAGAAATGAGAAAGGATCTAAAAGGTTTGGTTTGGGACAGATTGTTATCTGGCAAGGGTGTGACTGGTAAGTGTAGTGCCTTCAATGGAGACATTTTGAGATTGCAGAGTTTGTATATTCCTGCCAGGATTAAAGGCAAAGTGAAGAAGAATAAGGAACCTTGGTTCTCAAGCGATACTGGAACTCTGATTAAGAAGAAGAGAAGGATGTATGACATGTATAGGAAACAGGGAGCAAATACGTTGCTTGAGGAGTATAAAAAGTGCAAAAAAAACTTAAGAAAGAAATCAGGAGGGCTAAAGGAAGAAGTGAAGCTGTTTCGGCAGTCAAGGTGAAGGATAATCCAAAGGGCTTCTACAGGTATATTAAGAGCAAAGAATAGTAAGGGAGAAAATCGGTCTTCTTGAACATTAGAGTGGTCAGCTAAAAATGGCAACAAAAGAAATGGGGAGATCTTAAATGTGTTTTTTGCGTCTGCATTTACTAAGGAAACTGGCATGGAGTCAATGAAATAAAGCAACTGTGTAGTGAGTTTATGGAACCTGTACAGATTGAACAGGAGGAGGTGCTTGCAATCTTGAGGCAAATCAGAGTAGATAAATCCCCAGGACCTGACAGGGCATTCCCTCGGACATTGCAGGAGACTAGTGTTGACATTGCAAGGGTCCTGGTAGATATATTTAGAATGTTCGTATCTATGGGTGAGGTGCCGGAGGATCGGTGGGTAGCTCATCTCGTTCAAGTGTTTCAAAAAGGCTCTGAATGTACTCTGGGAAATTAGAGGCCAGTAAGTTTGACGTCGGTAGTAGGAAAATTATTGGAGGGAGTACTAACGGATAGGGTTTACAGTTTTTAGAATTTTTTATTATTATTTTACATTTTTCGAATCGTTGTATTAGTTCATAATTATCAACAGCTATAAAATGGTACAAAACTTTAACAAATTAATATGAATAAAATTAATAAAGCTGAAGAGAAGAAAAAACTGATCTTCAAATATAAAAATAGAAAAAAATATATAGAAAAAAGGAAAAAAAAAACATCTAACTAAGAAAAAGAAATCCACTAACTATAAAAAAGGAATCAACCCCCCCCCCCCCGAGCAACACTTTTGACCATCATCTAAATATATATAAAGAGTCATCTACCGTCATTTTTTAACGTAAGAAAACCATATAAATTAATTCAAATTAAATGATAATATTTGGCAAAAGAACCCCATCTTCTCTCAAAATCAAATCGAGGATCAAAAATTCTACTATTTTATTTTTCCCAAACTAAGACATAACATCACTTGAGAAAACTATTCAATTAATGTAGGAGAAGAAATATCTTTCTATTTTAATAAAATAGCCCTTCTTGCCAGTAGTGTAACAAATGCAATTACATGTTGATCTGAAGATGAGATACCCTGAATGCGATGCGGAAGTATTCCAAATAGAACAGTAAATATATTAGGTTGTAAATTAATTTTTAAAGCGTTAGAATTTGTATAAAAAGAGATTTCCAATAAGAGGTTAATGAAGAACATGACCAGAGCATATGTGACAAACTACCTACTTCAGTTTTACATATATCACAATAGTTATCTATGGTAGGAAATATTTTAGATAGTCTCTCCTACGATCAGTAGTAATGGTGTACAAATTTAAATTGAATTAAAGAATGATTGGCACATTTACAAGTATTTGGATAGACAGAGACTTATTAGCGACAGTCAACGTGGCATTGTGCGTTTTAGGTCATGTTCAATAAATCCGTTACAGTTTTCCGAGGAGGTTACCAGGAAAGTTGAGAAGGGAAGGCACTGGATGTTGTCGAAATGAACTTCAGTTAGGCTTTTGTCAAGGTGCAGCTTGGGAGGTTAGTTAGGAAGAATCAGTTGCTTCGTCTAAACGGAGAGGTAGTAACCTGGATTAGACATTGGCTCAGTGGAAGAAGCCAGAGAGTTTTAGTGGAGGATTGCTTCTCAGAAGATTCTGACTAGGGACTAGTTGCCTGTGACTAGTGGCGTGCCACAGGGATCAGTGCTGGGTCCATTTATTTGACATCTATGTCAATGATCTGAATGATAATTTGGTAAATTGGATCAGCGAACTTGTTGATGATACAAAGATTAGAGGTTTAGTGGACAGTGATGAAGGTTTTCAAAGCTTGCAGAGGAGTTGCACCAGCTGGAAAAAAAATGGCAGATGGAGTTTAATACTGACAAGTGTGAGGTCTTGCACTTTGGAAGGACAAACCAAGGTAGAACATAAAAGATAAGTGGTAGTGCACTGAGGAGTGCAAGAGTAGAGAGGGATCTGGGAATACAGGTACAACATTCCCTAAAAGTGGCGTCACAGGTAGACAGGATTGTAAAAACAGCTTTTGTTACATTGAACATCATAAATCGAAGTACTGAGTGTAAGATACAGAATGTTATGGTGAGATTGTGTAAAGCATAGGTAAGGCCGAATTTGTAGTATTGTGTGCAATTTTGGTCAGCAAATTACAGGAAAGATATTAATAAGGTTGCAACAGTGCAGAGAAGGTTTATAAGGATGTTGACTGGACTTGAGAATCTTATTTACAGAGAAAGGTTGAATAGTTTAGGATTTACTCTCTGGAGTGTAGGAGAATGAGCGGAGATTTGATAGAGGTATAGAAAATTATGATGTTTACAGATAGAATGAATGCAAGCAGGCTTTTTTCCAATGTGACTAGAGAGAGAGAAAAAAAAAAACAGAGGACGTGGGGTAAAAGTTTAAAGGGAACATCCAAGGGCTTCTTCAGACAGAGGGTGATGAAAGTGAGGATTGTGCTGCCAGATTAAGTGGTAAATGTGGGATCACTTTTATCGTTTAAGAAAATTTGGACAGGAACATGGATGAGAGGTCTATGGAGGGATACAGTCCAGGTGCAGGTCAGGGGGACTAAGCAGATAAATAGTTCAGCACGACCAAGAAGGGCCAAATGTAATTTTCTATGTTTCCATGGTTCCGTTTTTCTTCTCGATTGCCGTCTGCAACTACAAACTAACATTTTGCAATTCATGGACAAGCGCTCACAAGTTCCTCTCCAAAGCGGCATGCTGCAATCTTTTACCATGTAAATAATAGCCTGAACTTCCTCGTTTCCTTCTACAGTGAATTATCTCGTATTTGCTGCCATTGCACTCCATCTGGCAGAACCTTGCCCTGTCAATTGACCTATCTATATCTCTTTGCAGACCCTCCGTATCTCTGCACAACTTGGTTTCATCAGCAATCTTAGATGCATTACAGTCAGTCCCGTCTTTCAGACCGTTCATGTATATCGCGAAGAGTATTTCACGAACTCGGGGCAAAACGTTCAGTGCTGATTGACAACAACAGTGACATCCTTGTATCCCAATCCTCTATCCATGCTAATACATCACTCACAGCTCTATACATCCTTACGTTACGGAAAAGTATTTCATGTGACACATTATGGAACGCCTTCTGAAAGTACAAGTAACTACTACCTGTTCCCCTGTAAAGTCACTGTTCGTTGTAGCCTAAAGTAACCCTTGTAACTTTGTCAAACAGGTTTTGCTTGAGCTGGATCAATGCTGCATCTGCATGATGACTACATTTGTTTCCAGTTTGCTATTTCTTCTTTACTGATAGCTTCATACATGTTCCCAACTAATTGGCCGTCAGCTACCAACCCATTGTCAAAGCTTTTTTTTCAAATGGCCAGAAACTTG